>NW_026892586.1:600000-779057 GCF_033815535.1 Pezoporus flaviventris
TGCCTTCCAAGACTTGGGTGGTGTGGTCAGAGCCTTTGCCAATGAAGACTAAGGCAAAGAAGTCATTAAGAACCTCAGCCTTCTCCAAATCCAGGGTAACAAGTTCTCCCAATAGCTTCCAGAGGGGGCCTACCTTGTCCCTAGTCTATCTTTTATTTGCTACATACCTATAGAATCCCTTCCTGTTATCCTTAACATCCCTAGCCAAGTTTAATATTAACTGGCTCTTACCTTTCCTAACCTGGTCCTTAGCTTTCCAGACAACATCCCTGTATTCTTCCCAGGCTACCTGTCCTTGCTTCCACCTTTTATAAGCCTCTTTTTTCCTTCAGCGTTTCCTCAGCATCTCCCTATCCATCCAAGGAGGTTTCCGGGCCCTCCGGCTGCACTTCCTTCTAGTTGGGAAGCAACACTCCTGAGCTTATAGTAGGTGATCCTTGAATATTAACCAACAGTCTTGGCCCCCCCTGCCCTCTAGGGCTATATCCCATGGAACCTTCCGAAGCAGGTTCCTGAAGAGGCCGAAGTCTGCTCTCCTGAAGTCCAGAGCAGTGAGCTTGCTGCTTGCTCTTCTCACTGTCCTGAGGATCTCGAATTCTACCATCTCATGATCGCTGCATCCAAGGCTGCCCTGGAACGTCACATTTCCAACCAGCCCCTTCCTGTTGGTGAGCATGAGGTCAAGCATGGCACCTCTCCTTGTTGGCTCCTCTATTACTTGCAGAAGGAAGTTGTCTTCCACACAATCGAGGACCCTCCTGGATTCCTTCTGCTGGGCTGTACCATCCCTCCAACATATGTCAGGGTGGTTGAAGTCCCCCATGAGGACAAGGGCCTTTGAGCATGAGGCTGATCCTACCTCTCTATTGAGTGCTTCATCCAGAGTCCTCTTGGTCAGACGGTCTGTAACAGATCCCCACAATAATGTCCCCCATCGCTGTTCTCCCTTTGACCCTGACCCACAAGCTCTCTGTTGACTGCTCACCTGCCCCCAGAGTTCCATACTCTCCAGCCCATCACTGACACGAATAGCGACTCCCCCTCCCTGTCTGCCAGGCCTGTCTTTTCTAAAATGCCTGTAACCGTCCATTCCAACATTCCAGTCATAGGAGCCATCCAACCCTGTGTCTGTGATACCAATTAAGTGCTTAAAGTCATGTTATTTCTATGGAGTCAGTCAAGTTTTGCACAAGCCATTTGACCACACTCATCCTATAAAACCATTTGCCACAGAAGAATTTCAGATACACATTCTCTAGCCAGAAATATCCCCATTCTTCCAACCTACACTCCTTGATTATCTGCATAAAGCACTCCAGATGAAAGCCTAATTCCTCAGCAACACTGCTTTTGCAGAATCATCTTGGAACTGGCTGGTCTCAAGACCCTACTTGGATTTTACTGTTCAAGACATGACTAAGTTTTCCCTCAGGACTATGCCCAAGTTCTTCCTTCACAAACAGTACTGCAGCGAGGGGGATCACTATCTGCTGCAGTTTGTCATGTCTGTTCTAGAGAAGCTTACAGTAGCCATGATATTACACATATCTGCTGAAACAAGCCTCCATCCTGCCCAGGATCCCAGGCATCAACCTCCAGGCAGCTTTTCTTAGCGAGTTTAAGGACCACCTCTCAGGACCACAGAATGGTTTGGTCTGGAAGGGAGCCTAAAGCTCATCCAGTTCCAACCCCCTGCCACAGGTAAAGACACCTTCCACTAGACCAGGTTGCTCCAAGCTCCATCCAGCCTGACACTGAACACTGACAGGGGCAATGCATTCTCCAGTGTCTCACCACCTTTATGGTACCCTCCATACTTGACCATGTACTATCATTTTCTGCTTGCCAACTAGATAAAAGCCTTTCAAGTGCCAGAGCCAACCTGCAGAACAGGCAAATTAAGTGACTCGCATGCCTGTAGTTCTCAATGTACTGAGCTGTTTCTTACCACTGTCAGAGGAATCTTCTTTCTTAGACCGCATCTTTCTTTTTCGGCCACGTTTGCCCTTCTTTGTTTCTCCTCCATTCTCTCCTTCCCCACCATCTAGGCCAGAGCAGTTATCAGCATGTCTGGCCATTGTGTTCTACTCAGCAGAAGATTAAACACACAACAAAAAATACAACATGCATTGAATTCAAGATCAGATATTCTGACTCTGTATTTTCAAACACATTCCTGATAACGTTTTTTTGGGTAAATTTCATTTCATTAACTTTTATGAATAAAGTTTGCATTTTCCCATTGCTTATGATGTCAAAGTGAATAAGCGCTAGTACTAATTCTGTATACCAGGTCTCCCCATATCTTTTCCTCTCTGAAAGAAATGCTCTATTTAAAAGATTAATATTGTGTGCCCTGTACCTCACCCACCTTTCCTTTTGGGTAACCATGTTCCACTCCCCTTGGCTAAAAGCCTCTTTCCACCCCAATTCCACCCATTCCACCTACAATTCATGTATTCCCTTACCCTGCGAGTGAATGTTTTGCCACACTTGGAACAGACAAAGGCAGCAGGGACAAAGTTGGGATCATGGTATCGTTTGAAGTGCATATCGAGGAGCTGTTTCTGACGGAAGGTTTTATCACAATGGCTACAGGCATAAGGCTTTTCTCCAGTATGGGTCCGTTTGTGCATGACCATGTGCCGCTCCTGACAGGGACAAGCAAGATGGGAGAAGTAGCTTGAGAACACAAGACATATGGATACAGAAGAGCAAGTTTTCAGCTAAAAGGAAGCTGAAACTTTTTCCTTAATATCAAGAAAAGGATGATTCTACAGGAATGTGAGAATCATCCTGATTGATGGCATATTCAGTCCTAGCTACTTCCATCCTGGATGGACTCTAATCACTTTTTCAACAGGAACATCAAGATTGTAGCTTAGGAGACATTTCTCTACAGGGGAGCACTACACCAAGAAGCAAAGGCCACTGAATTTTCCCTTCATACCCTTCAAAAGGTTTAAAGCACTAATTTGATCTTGACAGCTGGTCAAACTTAACAGCCAGTAAAACTTAACATCCAATATCTCCACCTCCTACTTTCAGCTCCTGTTCCAACACCAGTCCCACCAGCTTACCTGTCTGCATGCATAATCACACTGGTCACACTTGAAGCGCTTCTCATTCTTGTGAGACTTCTGATGCTGTATGAGGGCATACCGCTCGTGGAACACGGCATCACAGTAGCGACACTTCTTGCCCTGCTCAATGTAGGAATGCTGCTTTCGCAAGTGGACACCTGGAAGCAAAAGAATCAGAGGCTTTAACCACCATGGCTTTCTAAACACAAAAGATTAGCCTAAAGTCCCCTTGGAGACCTTCCCTCCATATTCTCTTGAGCTCAAGCCAAAAAAGTAAAATAGTTAATTTAGGATGCAACTAAAGACCTAAAAGATTTGTAATAAAAAGCAACAAGAACAATTTCTCTCTCGACAGAAAGGGCTTGCAGGAAAATTCCATCAAGGTTTTCCACAGGATTCTAGATTTATTAGTCACAATCTGTCCTAGTATGAAATACTTGCATTTGATAACATGCGATCGTCAAGCTAGAGTCTTGTGGACTGCTATAGAATCATAGAAACAACTAGGTTGGAAAAGACCTTTAAGATTATCAAGTCCAACCGTTAATCCAGCACTGCCAAGGCCACCACTAAACTATGTCACTAAGGGCCTTGTCTATGCTTAAGAGTAATCAGAATTGCCCGGATACAGCCAGAGGCAAGGTAATACAGCAGGGGAAAAAATGATTTCCTGCAGTATTAGAAGTCAGAGTGACAGGGCTAGAAGGCAACAGGGATACCACCAGATAATCCCCAACAGAGGTTTTAATAATTTATTTCAAATCCTTCAATTAAGAGCATACCACAGCTGCACAAGGTAGCTTAGGGTAGATTAAAGCATTATTAGAAGAATAATTCATAGCTAGCATCAGTTTTCCCCTGTTGTAAGTCAGCTCATTTGCTCCTGACATCAACTGACTGACATCCTCTCAAACTGCTTCTCGTTGTAGCAATTTACACTTGCCTTTACTGGAAGGGAACCTGCCTTCCCATTATTTGGGTGATGTTCCGTTTACAGACAAAGTTATACCAAATCATGTCTTCTTCCTTCTCCACAGCTGCTCTGGGCATGATATTTTTCACCTTCTTGTAGAACATGAGAGCTTCCCTGCTGAAATCACACTGTGTACTGTTCACTAGATCAAGACCTTCCTACTGCAAGGACTCAGGGCTCTTGTGGCAACTCAGTTTCTCCTACTCTGTCTGTGGCACACAGCTCCACATCCTGGAAAATTAAACTGTTTGGTCTAATTCAAACCTTTTAGCTTGATGAAAGTATCTCTGCATGAAACTTAATGGCCTTCAACATGCAGGAGGTCACCAGATGTTCTTTAAGGTCCCTTCCAACCCCAACCCATTCTATGATTTTATGCTTTTTTAGACCCCAAACCATATACAATTGTAATCTCAGTCCAAGTTCAATAAATGCCTTGCATCTATAGGCTGAAAACAGTAGCTTGCCCTGTATGCTTGGAAAACATGCTACATTTTCAAAGAATGAAAAGAAACTGAAAGTTCTTACAGTTTGCAGCAGCTACTGCAAGCTGAAAGGTTGTATTACCAGCCACACATCTAAGCCTGTTCTTCATATTGTACAGTTACCACAAGTATTAGGTTAGAAGAGACAGCAGTTGGGTTATGCAAGCTCTAATTCTGGAGAATATCTGTGAGATACATACCCAAGTCACTCTTTCTTGCTATAACAGTATCACAGTGAGGACAGTGAAATTTGGCCACATTCTCCGTGTGCTTCTGCAAAATGTGCATCTTCATGGTCCCACTCTGAGTGAAGCGAGCATGGCAGATGTAACATTCATATGGCTTCTCTCCTTCAGAAGAAAATAGCACAAGTACTTTTATTAAAGAAATCTCACCAAAAAGCCCCAAACAAAACAACATCCCAGAACTTGGAACAGACAGCTAGCTGATAGAAATAGTAACTCTAGAAAGAGCTCAATGATGCGTCTCTCTCTAGAGGTTTTAGCTCCAGCATGCTCCTTCCTGCAAAGAGACTCAAGTTCAGTCTTTAAGCAAATTAGTTAAATTATTACCCTTATTCTCAGAAATGCATGAAGACTTGCATGCAGACTGCCAGAAGACAGCAGGTGGAATCAGTTTTTTGGAGGCAGAGGTTCTGAATGCTCATATATACATGCAAGGGCATTTCTTCCCCACCCCTCCAATTTTAGCAATATGGTTAATCTGGCACTCCAATAGCATTCTGTGCCAAAACCATCCTTATGTCTATTGAAGGAAAAGTTCAGGTCTTTACTAACATGCATGAGATGCTTTTACAAATACACTCATGCATGAAATTGCAAATGGCTATAATATTCTGCTGGAAGCTGAACACTGATAATAGAAGTTTCTTCTGTTCCTACCACAAGTGCCTGTATTTTATCACCTCAAACTGGAAATCAGAGCCCTCCAAGCTCATTTCTCAGTGCAGATTACAAATTTACTAGTGCTTACAAATCATGGTGCATTCTCTTCAGATGCAGACTTTATAAAGGTTTAATATTAAACTACAAAATAGCATTTCTTTCACTGCTTAAGTGCTAGCACACATTGTACACAGCCTCAGCACTGACACTAAAACCCCAGGACATCAATACCAGAGTGGGTCCTCATGTGCCTTTTCAGTTTGTAGGTATCCCTGCTGGCATAGCTGCACAAGCTGCACTGGAACGGACGCTCTCCAGTGTGAGAACGGATGTGACGTTTCAATTTGCTAACCTGGAAGTCAAGAACAAGACTGAAGTTAGCAGAGAGGAGCAAGTCAGATCACCAAAATACCAGAAATCAGTCAAGAATTTAAGGTAGTCTGGTTTTACCTTGTCACTAAACCAAACACACATTTCAATGCCACTCTCACACTGCAGAGTCACATGCTCTTGCCCACTCTACTTCACCTGCCAACCTCATTCCCAGCCTTGCTTGATGCTTGCCCCACACTCAGTGCAGCTTGATTTAAAGTCCTGTGTTTACCTTACTGTTACTAACCATCTCAGTATCTGAAGACATGTTAAAATTTGAAAGTATCCTGGAGAGACACAAGAAAGTGTTCTGGGAAAGCATAAGCCAGTGGAACATTGCAGGGATTCAGTGTGCCCTGCACAGGATATTTTTCTCCACAGGCGCTTCCCTGGGTTCCAGTTACTTTGAGGAATACGATAAATCTATTTCCTACCAAGAACAACAACAAAAAAAATAATCTAGTCCTACAATCAACAGAACGACTGAATTCCTTTCCTCTCTTGCTTTTATTTAGCAAGTACAAACCCAGCTCAAAGGTCAACGTAAACACAAATGTTCAGACATTCTCTAACTCCAGCTTGACCACGCTGCTTTGTCACCAACTTATGTCTACAAAACACAGTGTGAGCTCACAGAAGGAACAACTTGATTATTCTTTCCCAATGCATACTATGAAAACCACTGCAATGCAATTTATTCAGCACTCAAACCACAAGGCTTGGAATTACAGCACCACAGCCACAGTGTGGGTAGGAAAAAAAGCCCCAAGCCCCTACTCCAGCTCTCCCATTGCAGCCTTCTTCCACTGCAGACATCCCTTTTTAAGTTATGCTGCTCATCATCTTGCTCAAATTTCCTATCACAATATAAAAGCTATCCTTAAGGAACAATACTGCATAGGGGCAAGCATTCATAGCGTAACACAATTTTCAAGGAAGCTTTCTTTATCTGAGCAAATGTGACAATCATCCAATATTAGCAAAGCTGCTTTTCACCAATATTGAGGCTCGTTAGCTTTGGCTAGTCACCTTAATGGCATAAAAAGACTATGTGCAGAATGTACATTTCTCAAGTGGAAGGGCACCTCTAGTCTGAAAGTACACCCAGTTGCAGGAAGAGATGGCTGCCTGTTTCAGTAGAGCATGTAATTCCTGCAATCACCTTAAAGGCCAAATAAGAAACAATGACAACAACTACCGCCTCCGAGGAGGAAACGGGTATCAACCAGGATTTCTGTGCATAAATGCTCTCAAACTGTTTCCTCATTAACTGAGGAAACCTCACCATTTGCTTTCAAGAACAAACCCGATTTATAAGTTCTTTTGCTCAGAGCCTTCTAAGCAAATCAAAGAGGAAATGCCTAAGAACAGAGTATCTAACAGGTGGTAAACAAGCTTCAAAGCCTCCAAGGAAGTAACAGTGCTGTAACAACCAACATACCTCCACACTAGCATAATCACACATTGAACATTTGAATGGTTTCTCATGGGTATGTTTGTAGCGGCGATGCCGAACCAACTCTCCACTGGTCACAAAGGCCATGTCACAGTCCGGGCACTTGTGAGGGCGAGTACCTAATGGTTTGCAGCAGAAAGAGGAGACAATGACATTGAGATTTAGTGATAAAAGGAAAAAAAACAACCCCAAACTGTCCCATATTTTAAGTAATGGACTGAAAATCTTAGATAGAGCATGATACCCTTTCAGTGAGGAAAGGCTCCCTTATTTTTCTATCACTTGGTGATTTATAAGACATAAGCATACAGAGAAAATGAGGGACATGAATCACACTTCTTTTGACATAAGGTCACAACAAGCTGAAGTTTAATTACAGTTCAATTACCTGTAGTTTTATGCCAGAAAATTTAGTAAGGAGCAACATAAATGTGCTACAGTTCCTAGCCACAAATTTTATTGGTCCAGTTTATTATCTATTCCTTGGGGTTAAGATGGCTTTTTTTTCCTTTTTTGTTATTTTCAGTTCCTTTATGTTTAGCTCCTTATTCTCATCTTAGTTTTCTGCAAGCAGCAGTGGCAACACAAAGCTCAGAACACAAATACCCAATACAAATGGAACATCTCTACAACTACAAGTGATGCTGGAGCAAGCCCAGGAACAGTTTTATACCTGTGGCCAGGCAGCAAACAACTTGATTTGTACGAGAAACAAGCAGCAATGCATGGTCCTCTTCGTTAGAGTCTGTAGCAATAGGATAAGGGGTATTGGGTTCAAACTTAAACAGGGGAGATTTAGATTGGATATAAGGAAGAAATTATTAACTGTGAGAGTGGCGAGACACTGGCACAGGCTGCAAAGGAAGTTGTGATGCCCCATCCGTGGCACTGCTCAAGGCCAGGTTGGATGGGGCTTGGAGCAAACCTGCTCCAGTGGAAGGTGCCCCTGCCCATGGCAGGGGGTTGGAACTGGATGAGCTTTAAGGTCCCTTCCAACCCAAAGCATTCTATGATTCTATGGTTTCTTCCTTTTTAGCCTGTTCCATGAAAGGAATTGGATTCATTATCACAGTATCACAGTATGCTAGAGATTGGAAGGGACCTCAAAAGATCATCTAGTCCAAACCCCCTGCCGGAGCAGGAACACCTAGATAAGGTTACACAGGAATGTGTCCAGGCGGGTTTTGAATGTCTCCAGGGAAGGACACTCCACAACCTCCCTGGGCAGCCTGTTCCAGTGTTCTGTCACCCTCACTGAGAAGAAGTTTCTTCTCAAGTTTAAGTGGAACCTCTTGTGTTCCAGTTTGTACCCATTACCCCTTGTCCTATCATTGTTTGCCACCAAGTAGAGCCTGGCTCCATCCTCGTGATACTCCCCCTTTATATATTTATATACACTAATAAGGTCACCCCTCAGTCTCCTCCGAACTATACAGACCCAGCTCCCTCAGTCTTGCCTCATAAGGGAGATGCTCCACTCCCTTAATCATCTTAGTTTCCCTGCGCTGGACTCTCTCCAGCAGGTCCCTGTCCTTCTTGAACTGAGGGGCCCAGAACTGGACACAATATTCCAGATGCGGTCTCACCAGGGCAGAGTAGAGGGGAAGGAGGACCTCTCTCGTCCTACTAACCACCCCCCTTCTAATACACCCCAGGATGCCACTGGCCTTCTTAGCCACAAGGGCACAGTGTTGGCTCATGGTCATCCTGTCGTCCACTAGGACCCCCAGGTCCCTCTCCCCTACACTGCTCTCTAACAGGTCGTTTCCCAACCTATACTGGTACCTGGGGCTGTTCCTGCCCAGATGCAGGACTCTACACTTTCCCTTGTTATATTTCATCAAGTTATTCCCTGCCCAACTCTCCATTATGAATCCATCCTGGTTCTCTCTTTGTTCTAACAGAGCGGATCCTAAAGAAACAAGGTATGCAAGAGTACCTGTGTGAGTGTTTAGGTGGTTCCTCAATAACGTGACTGTCCGGAAAGCCCTGCCACAGAGATGGCACTTATGTGGTCTTTCATCAGTGTGGCTTTTCATGTGGCGGTCCAAGTTGGAACGACGTGGACAAGTGTAACTGCACAGTTCGCACTGGAATGTCTTCTTTACACCTAGCCATGAAGGAAATAATCTTTAGTCTTGACAGTACTGTGGTCTACTGTGTAACCTAAGAGTTCAGTAGGTAAAAGGAAAGGTTCTTGGAGGTGTCACTACCACAAGGAACCAACATGTACAATTAAATTCAACTGCATATGCTTCAGAACAATCATTACCTATGGCTGGCTTGGTTTCAATTTACATTAGTATGTCAACACTCAATATTCCTTCTCCACTCTAAAAAGGGCTCCTTCCTTAACTTACAGCTTTAAGAAAAGTCAAACATACCTATTGCTGCATTTTGTACCATCTTACCTTCCCCAGCAATTGGTTAGGAAAAACCCCAGACCTAATTATACCATTGGTTTCTGATGTAAACCATGTGTACACAAACACATATATTGCAGTGAAGAGAAAAACCTCTTCAATTGTAGTCATATAGGAATACTAATTCCACAGCATCCTACTCGAAGAAAATTAGTTCCTCTATAGCCTAGATAGAGATGGGAGGTTTGCCCAGGAAACAAGAGCCGAGTGTTATTATGTAAAGAATAAGCGTCACTGGGCATGCTTGCTTTCCTCCCACTTGGACCTACTCAGTCACTTCAATCATACTGCAAGGTCCCACCATAACAAATACATTTTCAAAATCCACTTGGAGATGGGGAGCTTACCTTTCTTTTTAATTTTTGTTGGTTTAGGTGGCTTCATATTGCCCACCACCTTTTCTGCATTGACCTCAGACAACAAACCCTCCTGCTGCTCCTCTTCAAAGTCATACACAGAGACATCCACATCTTTGCCTTCCTCAGTGTAGCGAAGCTTACTCTTTTTGTTTTTCTTTGTTTTTTTGGCTGGGGGCTGATAGTCTGGATCTTTTTGCCAATTAGGATCTTCCTGTGGCTGAAGTTCACCTTGTTCCAGTGTCTCCACCTCACCATTTGCACCCACTTTCACTACTTGGAAGCCTTCTGGTAAAGGGAGGGTGTGACATATCATGGGCTCTCCCTCTTGCAGGCCTCCTTTGGAGGCTTCATTTTCATAAGCTCCCTGAAGTTCTTCCACAGATGTGGTGGCAACAGGTACAGTCACTGGTACAGGTACTTGGACCAGTTGAAGCTCACCAAGGTTTATAGGCTGCTCTTCCATATTAACAACCTGAAGTGTAATGATCTGCGTGTCATCCACCGTAGCCTCTGTTTCCTGAGGCACTGCACCTTCCATTACTTCAGTCTTCATTTGAAGAAGAGCTGGATCCAGCTGCTCCATCATCACCATCTGCATACCACTGTTAACATCCTGCACTACTTCACCCCCATCTGCTTGGTCTGGTGATATGTGACAACCATCGTCCTCCTGCCCACCTTCACGGCGTCTTTGATAGGTTTTTCTCTCTTTCCCTTTAATAAAAGTTTCTGACTCCTCCACGATAGCTTCAACTGCCTCACCTTCCATTTTACCTACCTGCTGTAAAAAACAAGAGAATGAATGCCACACACCATCCAGTGGAGGTTCAACAACTGCACAAACCCCACAGAGGGACAAACAGCCCAACTGAAAGCAATGGGCTCAACAGCAGCATTGTAATGCCATCACATTCAGAAACAGGATTTGAGAATTGGAGTCTCCACTATGACTATGAGCCTATGAGCACTGGAAACCAAGACAATCACATAATGCTGCCTGAAGTGAGACAACTTGTCCTGGGTTCAGCTGTAACAGTTATTTTTCTCCTTCTTAGTAGCTGGCACAGTGCCGTGTTTTCGACTTTACCCCAAGAACAATGCTGATAACACACCAATGTTTTTAGTTATTGCTCAGTAATGCTTATTCCAATCAAGGCCATTTCAGTCTCATGCTCTGCCAGTGAGGAGGGGCACAACAAGCTAGGAGGAAGCAGAGACAGGACACCTGACCTAAAGTAGACAAAGGGGTATTCCATACCACAGCACATCATGTCCAGTATATAGACTGGGAGGAGTTACCCGGAAGGCCCAGATCTCTGCTCAGGTCAGGCTGGGTATCAGTCAACAAATGTTGAGCAATTATATTGTGCATCACTTCTGTTTATTGTTGATTTTCCTTTCCCCTTTTAGCTCCCCTTGTTATTTCCCTTATTATTATTAGTGGTGGTAGCAGTAGTGGTTTTGTATTATACTTTAGTTACTGGACTGCTCTTAACCCATGGGATTTATAGTCTTTCAATTCTCTTCCCCATCCCTCCAGGAGTGGGGGGAGGGAATTGAGTGAGCAGCTGCATAGTGCCGAGCTACCAGCTGGGCTTAAACCACAACACAATTATACCAGTTTCTTGAAAAGGAAGGAAAGCAAAGAAAAGAGATTGTGACATGTATATTCCTGTTTGTCAAAGACCACAAATCCCACAGGCAGGAGGAGGTACCTCCTGCAGTGTCATTCCTTACTGAGCTTGTTTAGGCACTTCACACAGCTTAGCAATATCAGAGGCAGTCTTTGGCTATAAATTTTAAAGGGACAAAAATAACATACTGTTAAAAGTAAAAAGCCAACCTTATAGGAAGTATGACATGTGAGAACTGCAGAAGTCTTCCAGGAAGAAAAAGCATTAAGAATTGTGCACAGAACTGAACCCCTGAGCAGAGGATGCTGCACAATGCCCTCTTCAGATTGAGCAAGCTGCAACAGGCAAAGAAGGCTCAGGTAAGATTTGACTTCAATTTAAATGATGTGGATTCAGAGCTGTGGACTCAATGATGTCTCATACCACCTGGGTTAAATCTATCTATAGTCACAAACAATACTGAAGCTCAGAATTTTGGTGGGCCTTAACTGTAACTCTGAAAATAGTTGCATACAAGTATAAGGTTGAGATTTTCTTCCTCCTCAGACCAGCCAGCATTATTCTCCACAGTCAGGGTAAAACACAACTCCTGCGTTTTCATTCTGCAGGAAGGTTGTTTCAGTCATCATAACTAGAATAAATTATGATTTGACAGCTGTCTCCACCCCCTCCCCCAAAGTAATAAAAATTATAGTAAAGGAGTATTTCATAAGTCTACCTCTGTTTCAGGTGGTTTACTTTGGAAAAATGAAAGCAGATTCCAACACCACATCAAATTCATTCCCTGCATCAGGATATGATTTATTATACCCCTCAAGTGTTAAAGTACATTGGTCAATTTTACTGCTGAAGCAAGTAGCAAAGTACAAAGCCTGTGATAAAGTTCTGATTCTAGTTCCCGATATACAAGGCTTACAGGTTTTCCTACGGGATTGACTGGCCTCTCCTACCAGATAACAGAATGAACCTCTATTGAGCCTCTCTTGGGAGCACTTCAATCTCAATGTACTACTTTCAAATATCTGCACTTCACCTTGCATTCACATTTCAGAAACACACAGGCTCGTATACACAAACATGAAACAGTATTAGCCTTTATCAGAATTACAATACCTGTAACTTATTACTTTTAGAATCCTTGCTTTACTGCCTTCTCTAGAGTCCAGCACTTGTGTCAGAACAATACAGCTCATTGTTCTGCAGCCTGCTCAGACTAGGGATATCTATTCCTGTGCTGTCTCGATAGTCATCCCATCATGGGCAGCAGCAGTCTCCAGAGAGTACCAGACATGCAGAAATACCAACATATGGCTCCACGTGCACTCCCCTGCAGGGATGCAGCCTATCCTTCCCTTCACCACCCATCAGCTTGTCAGAGCAAATCCATATGGACAAACAGCTAAAGTACACAGGATGATGTAAGTGCTTAACACTAGCCAGCAGGCAATCCAAACAGTGCTCATCTTGGGCCTGCCTCTCAGACAATGTTACAAAAGCAAACCCTGAACTGCATGAGGCTTCATGATCCAAATAACAGCAAAAAGTTTATTTTTTTGCCAAAGTACAGCCTCATTAAAGAACTGTGGGACATGCAAAACAATTGAAGAGTAGTTTTAGTACTATAATGTACAGCTCACTTGAGAAAGCCAAATAAAAAAAAAAAAAAAACCACAAAACAAGAGAAACAATGAAGTCAAACGCTGTCAATAAACTTTTAGCATTCAAAAAAATGCTAATAGCAGCAGCTACATCAGTGCAAAAAACAAAAATCAAAAGGCATATTCAGACTTTGAACTCAAGTCAATCCACATCCCACTCCAAAACACTCATGGCTTTGACACTTCTGGATTAGCCACTTATTAAAATTAATATGGGAGTGAAAATAAAGCATGATGTTAAAACATGGGAGACTTATTTTTCTCCTGCATGCCCTGTGAACCTCTGAAAGGTGAAGAGAGGAGCAAGCAAAAGCTAAAAGACTACAGTTATTCAGTATTTCTGACGCTTAAAGATTAAAAAAAAGAACAACACAAAAACAAACAAAAAAAAAATGGGTTTTACAAACAGGCATACCCCCCCCCTTTTTTTTTTTTCCTCCTGTTTGCAGTCAGTATCACAGAATCGTTAGGGCTGGAAAGGACCTTAAGATCATCTAGTTCCAACCCCCCTGCCATGGGCAGGGACACCTCACACTAAACCATATCACCCAAGGCTTCGTCCAACCTGGTCTTGAACACTGCTAGGGATGGAGCATTCACAACCTCCCTGGGCAACCCATTCCAGTGCCTCACCACCCTAACAGGAAAGAATTTCCTCCTTGCATCCAATCTAAACTTCCCCTGTGTAAGTTTTAACCCGTTACCCCTTGTCCTGTCACTACAGTCCCTAATGAAGAGTCCATCCCCAGCATCCCTAAAGGCCCCCTTCAGATACTGGAAGGCCGCTATGAGGTCTCCAAGCGGCCTTCTCTTCTCCAGGCTGAACAGCCCCAACTTTCTCAGCCCATCTTCATACAGGAAGCACTCCACTCCACTCCCCTGATCATCCTCATGGCCCTTCCCTGGACTTGTTCCAACAGTTCCATGTCCTTTTTATGTTGAGGACACCAGAACTATACACAATACTCCAAGTGAGGTCTCACAAGAGCAGAGGGGCAGGATCACCTCCTTCGACCTGCTGGTCACACTCTTTTTGATGCAGCCCAGGATACAGTTGGCTTCCTAGGCTGCAAGCGCACACTGCCTGCTCATGTTCATTTTCTCATCGACCAACACCCCCAAGTCCTTCTCCACAGGGCTGCTCTGAATCTCTTCTCTGCCCAA
This sequence comes from Pezoporus flaviventris, assembly GCF_033815535.1. Lineage (NCBI taxonomy): Eukaryota > Metazoa > Chordata > Aves > Psittaciformes > Psittacidae > Pezoporus > Pezoporus flaviventris. Next base: position 614,513 of record NW_026892586.1, read on the forward strand.
TCTGTAGCTGTGCCTGGGATTGCTCCGACCCAGGTGTAGGACCTTGCACTTGGCTTGGTTAAACCTCATGAGGTTGGCATCAGCCCACCTCACAAGCGTGTCGAGGTCCCTCTGGATGGCATTCATTCCCTCCAGCATATCAACCAAACCACACAGCTTGGTGTCATCAGCAAACTAGCTGAGGGTGCACTCAATCCCACTGTCCATGTCAGTGGTGAAGATGTTAAACAAGACGGGTCCCAACATCGTTCCTTTAGGGACACCACTCGTTACTGGTCTCCAGCTGGACATTGAGCCATTGACCACAACTCTTTGTGTGCAGCCATCCAGCTAGTTCTTTATCCACTGAGTGGTCCATCCATCAAATTGATGTCTCTCCAATTTAGAGACAAGGATGTCATGTGGGACAGTGTCGAACGCTTTACACAAGTCCAGGCAGATGACATCAACTGCTCTGCACCAGTATGTATGTCTATAAGATGGAAAGTAACTGCAGAAGGCTTTGGCCATCCTCCTTCCCCATTGTGACAGCTATATCTTTCCCCAGAACAGTCTCACAACTAAGCATAGTCAAAGAGCAGTTTAACAGGTAGGCAGCCTTCCCATCTCCTCCAGCAGGGCTTCCCTGATAAGAGATGAAGGTGGCACAAACATGGTTTTCTCTAAAGCAAACAGACATATATAAACCACAAAGTACTAAGTACAGCCTTTCCCAGCACTGCACTTATTCACTGTTCACTACAATTGCTCCCCATCTCCTAGGGTGTGACAGAAGTAGCCCTGAACAGGCAGCAAATCCGGAACATGAACTAGCTGGATGTGCAACCTCTTCTCAAAGATCTGCTCTGTTGGTTTAAAACCATTCCAATGATTCTCCACATGGTGCAGCACTCCCATAAAAAAAAATAAAAAATAAATCCTGACACAATGCAGAAAGTGGTAGGAAGATGCTTGAAGAGCTCTGAGCAGGGCTGTGCACCCCCAAGAAGAGTTTCCTACCTTGGTCTCAGCACTTCACAGACATGGCTATAATGCTTCTGAACTAAAGGTGGTTCTAGGAGTAGTTCAGCCATGGTAAAACACTCAAGAGGCTCAGCTGGATCCAAGCTGTGCATAAGGTCAAAGACCCACAGGTTATCCAGAAGTCAGATTACATAGACCAAAATTTCACACTAGACTCTCATCCATTCCTGTTGTTAGCTGCCCACAAAAATACAGAAGACTAACACCATCCAGTTATAAATAAAAGCTATACAAAAGCTTAAGAATCTTAAGCTCAGTTCTTTAGGAGCAGGTAGAAGAGGAAACCAACTTTTCCCTCTTTTTTTTTTTTTTTTTAAAGATAAGCCTAGGAATGTAAAACTACTTAATAAAGCTCACAAAGCTTTAAGGTAGCATCCTGTGAACATCTTGAAGTAGGATATTTTCACATGCTATCATATGCAAAACATGAAAGATTTACTACCAACAGCAGAAAGTAAGCAGCTGAGATAAGTTTCTTATATTAAGCAATTTTCTCATGGTGGAAACTTAAAGCTTTTATTTGCCAACTGCATAAATTCCATATCCACTGGCTGCTATGCCTATCAGCAGCCGTTTTCTCATTTCCTCCTTGCCATTTACAACATGGGCACTAAAACCAAAACAAATCAAATACACTAGCTCACAAACATCTGTTGCAGCTTTAAATAAAAATAAATTAAAAAAAATAAAACAACAAAACAACCAACTATTAAGCAATTGGCCTGAGAAATATTTTAGCACCTTGGAGAGAATAAGGAAAAGCAAGAAACCTAGAAAGGGCCTGTCAATGTGAAGCCACCCCAAGCAATATGTAAAAAAGCTTCAGGAATGACAGCTGCAATAGCAAACGTATAATGCAAATGTGTAGTTGCAGAAGGATGATTTCCTTATATGCTGACCCGGCAAAGGGATGGGATGCAGCCAACAGCTGTGGTGGCATTTGAAGTCCTGCTGGTGGTTACCTAACTGAGGTGTCTGTGCCAGAAGGCTGGCCTCCCCCAATAGGGCAGGGAGAAGAGCACATCCTTCCAGAGAGCAAGTCAAAGCTTGTAAGTGGATCCCTACACTAAATTGCCATCTAGAGAAACCCACCTGTCCCCCTCCATTAACCAGATGGGAGACCAAATTCTTAACTCCCAGAATGGTTTCATAATCCCTGTAAAACAGGAAAACACAGCACTGCTGCCAAAAGGGCTGCTCTCCCCTTTTCCTTTGCATACACCAGAATAAACTTGATCAAGAACTAATTCCAGCTGAAAATTAATGCAGGGAAAAAAAGTTAAGCATGTTAGAACATGTTTCTGATCTAATTCCCCACAGAAGTAAAGGAGAAGGCTCAGAGTGCCAGGGCCACCTTAAGCAGCAGTGCCAGCTTAAAGCTCTAAGCAAACCCTAGCACAAAGAACCTAGAACCATGTCCTGGAAGCTAGGTGGCTAACACTGAGCTGTGTCCCGCTCCCTTCTGTGCCATCTACCAAGTCACACTACAGTGCAATTTCCCTCTCGAGCATCCTGCAACCCTCTGGGTCACAGCCAGTTTGTGGGTGCCTTCCTGTTTAAAATCCAGTAGCATTTAACTGTGATGCCACACTACTATTTTACTCAATTGGTAGTTAATTGTGTTAACTGTGTCAAAGTTACCTTTTACTTATGCTTACGTGAAGATAGCACGCTTTGGGCCAGATGTTATCAAAAGTAATCTTTACCTTCTACCCTTATGAACTCCCAAGAGCCCAGCCAAGCTACCATTGCCATGGTTACAGGACATTACCCACAGCCAATTTGTTGTAGAATGAAGATAAACATGAATCCTGTGACAATTCTACAACTACCTCCAGCTTCCCCCTTGCCATTTCTTGTTTATCGCTCTCCTTTCTACCTACAAAAGTAATCTTCCTAGTTGCTGCTCCTGCCCAGGGATCTTAGCAGAACTCTTTCAAACAGCATGTCTCATTAAAGAATTCAAAGTGATGAGACCCTTCAGCACTGACCATATTTTTCAGTCAGCAAGTAGCACACACCTGTGACTTTCTGCAATTACTCAGGATAAAGTTAACCTGGGACTTTGGATCAAGGACTCGTTAAGACATGTGCAACACATGAAAACAGTAGATACACAGGGTTCCCCAGCAAGACAGAAGACAACTCAATTCTTTTTCTCTCTCACTCTCCCTCCTCAACTGTCTGCAGCACAAGCTCCCTCTTAATCCTTATACCTGACAGTGGCAAAGGCCCCACAGTCACAGCTCTTCCAGAACCAACACTGCTAGTTCTGCTGTAATAAGCTGTAGCCTGCAGTGGAAAGGAAAAAGTGTCATACAACAATGCCAACTGCATCAAACTTGTATGGTGAAGAAATATTAATTTACCCAACTACCAAGTACTGCATTGCAGTTACTGACAACAAATCCTATCCATGTTGAAGTCACTTGGGCTATAACTAATTTTATCTGACACAGTAAACCTTAATAATGAAAGTAGTCTGGTAGAAGCTTTTCAGCTTTATTTCTAGAAGAACCATTTTTTCCTTTTTTTACCTTTAGATTTGGAAAATTCAACTTCTATTGAGAAGACAGTAGGGATAATTTTAGTAAACATTCTTGTTCTTAAACCTCATTCCATTCTTTCTCCCTCCATTCCTAGCTAACATTCTTTAAAATTTTAGTTTTGATTCTTTCCTATTTCTTCCAATAATTGCTAGTGCAGTCTCACCAGATGAACTACTTCAGTCATACATAGAATTCTCTAGTCAAAATGGGGAAATGTAAATGAAACCCTTCCACATATCAATCATTTGGGGGGGAAATGCTTCCCTTTTTAATCTATTAAGAAAGCTATTCTGTTTTGCTAACTTTACAGTTCATTTCAGAAGGACAAACAGGCAATTTTATCAGGTGTAAAATACAGAAAGATTTACACTTTCAAAGTAGCAGTCACAGAGGAATTCCTTTTCAGCTGATGCTAGATCATAAAAGTAATTGGTCCCTCCCTTTTGGAGTTCTTCATAATATAAAAATAATGAAGGAGCTCACAGAAGACCACTGGAATACTTGAAGGTAATAAATTGAGAACAACAGAAAACTATTTCAGGTTAAAACAACCTGTAAAATCCATTGCCATTCTATCTATCTACTGTAGGTAGATACCAGAAAAGATTAATAGTTTTCTCAAGTATTTGCAGTTATTTTACCCCCTCACACATGAATTGAGGCTGTCATTTAGGCTATTAGCAAATTGCTAACAGCAAAAAAAAAAGTGTTTCTTAACAAAAAACAACAACAAAAACAAACAAACAAAAACCAACAAAAATCACTCTGAGCAGAGGAGGTTTCTTTGGCCATCTGATGCAGCATGGTATCAAAAAGACAACACCAGACCCTACCACACCCAAGAAGAGACCAGTACAAGAGGTTTCATGGCATTCTGGAGACTTTAGTGAGCTAACAAACATTTGGAAGGCTTCATCTAGATGAATGAGTATCCAAGAACAACCTTTTGGGGAACAGCTACTCCTTTTATCTTCTTGTGAGTACTCATTAAGTAGTGACACTCTGCCTGGACAAGGGGATTCAGGCTTCAAATCAGAGGAGCAGAAAGTACTCATCCCTGGGTCCCACCCAACAGCTGCCCATGCAGGAACTGAAAGTCACATCACAAATTACACCCCGATGCTGATAAGGAAAACTAAAGTCAGCACTTAGTTAACTTAATGTCAGGCTGTCAAATCTAGAGGTGTAGTTTACTGTTGCTGCAGCAGGGACAGGAAAATCCAGGAGAGTGTTTGAAGCACCTATGGCAGAAAGGGGAGTGGACAAGAAACTCCTGGAGCCCAAGTCATCCTTGCTTTGTAATCACAGATCACAGGGAAGTTTAACTGAATTAATAAGTGTTGGAACAGATGCAAACAGAATAAAATCCAGGTGAACCCTGTACAGTAGCCCTCATGCTGCAGTTTTAATACATTTTATATACACATCTAATTCACTTGGATTCACATTCCCAATGTTCTCATACACTGAGCCCTAAAAGTGCCATTACAATCAACCTTCAAGGTAGATTAATTAAAAATTAAAATCCTACAAAGGCACTTGACCTCAGAGGAAAAAAACCCTTCCAGCAGGAATAAGGCCTCATTTCCAAACACACTCAACTCTGTCAGAGAAGTCATCCCTACCTTTAAGCTGCCCACACCACCCCAATTATCCCTCATGTTAGCACAAGCATTTCTAAGATTGCAGCTAACTGGGAAGGAAACTTATCCAGGACAGAACTCACTCCGCCAAAGAGAAAATTATTTCCATCCAGACCACATCTCTGGTGTGCCCAACGCTCAGGCCAGCCACAAGAGAAGCACGGCCAGAAGGTTTCTCCCTGCACAGTGTCAGCTTTAAGTGCTCAGGAAACTATTGCCTCACATGGAATGCATACCACACTTTAAACCCCTTAATTTACATTTAGGTTCTTGACACTTCTGCCTGGACCGATTTGTTCTCTTCATGCTAACCATTCTTCATGCATCTCTTTATATCAGAACACACTCTGGAGCAGGTAAGTCATACTAGTGAATGAAACTACACTGAAGAGAAAGAGGAGGGGGAAGCACTGCTTGAATGTGTAATGCTTGTTTGACAGAAAAAGTGTAGCCCCACACCTCTAAGAGCAGCATTTATAACTGCTTGAGGACCCCTTCACTTACAAGAACAAAACAAACCCCAAACACCTTAATTGGCTTTAATACTTTTCACCAGGAAGAATGAACTCATTTTACTAACTCCTCTCTCTGCCTCTTCTCAAACTTCTTAGCATTTACAGTTCTTACAACCTAAATCTCTGTATGCCTTGTGTCAAGTGAAGAGTGTAATATGACATTTTGGAGCTGGTTATACCTACTTCAGCTGGTCTTTCTCTCCTATGCTGTGGAATACCAAATTACAATACCAAAGTAATTTTTCTTGTTAAAGGGGTTTAGATTAGACCAAGTACAACCCTTTCAGTACTGTTAATGCAACAAGCAGCACTACTGATAAAGTAACAAAATCTGCTCTAACATGATTCTAACCTTGTTTTCCTAAGGAAGAATAGCCAGCTCATGGCAGAGTTGCAAAGCTACCTTTGTTATCCTTATCAACTAAAAGCTTAAAATCGTTTACAGAACTAAAATACGTTTACAGAACTAAAATACGTTTACAGAACTAAAATACTTACAAGACTATACATTACTTCTCATCTGTAATACTTTTCAGTCCTCAATGTGCATACATGCTACAAGCCCCAGGAGCAGTAAGCAGCTCCACAGAAGTACTTCTCAAGCAAGGCACAGAGTCCTGCTGCATGCAGCGATATGACAAAGCGGTGTTTAATTTCACACTAGTTCTACACCCTTTGAATTTAAGTACTTTTCTCCCTGGGTCTTCTGTCATTTATTTAGTACAAGACACTCAAAGTCTGGGTTCCAGCTGCATTTTTTATTTTTTTTCCTTAGAAATCTACTTTTAATAGTTTATCAGCTTCAAAGTACACCACTGATAAGTTTGTGGGAGCTGGAGATGCTCAGCAATAGCAAGCTTTTAAAAAGCATTTGGAATGGATCTCTATTTCACACTTTGCAAAAGTCACATCTACTCTATACATTCACTGATCAGAAAAGGGGATGCGCAGAAGATACATGGGGTGTGTGCCACTGCTAAGGACATGTTAACACTGCTGACTGACCCAAGCTGCATCCTTGCCAGGTTCTGTGCTGGCAAGAGCTTGCACACAGTGGTGGTAAGCATATAAACCAGTTACTGCTAGTAGCTAAGTTTTTATTCCTGACCTGTAACCCTGGAAAAAACTATTTCCTAAAATTTAACAACTGGTAAATTAACACAGAAGAGCCTTAAAAGTGAAGGACTTCTCCAGTCAGAAGACACTTGATGCAATGCAAACACCTCCCGTGTGGAACTATCATCTCAGAGGTCTCATCACTGGCCAAAAACCCCAGGACTCCTCAGCAGAGCATGCTTCATTGAATGGAAATATCATTTTACCAACTGCTAGTCTTTTATCCTAACTCTGATTTTCTTGAAATTCTATACAAGAGTGGTGACTATACAAAGCCACCTAGCTTTTAAGAGAACAGCATTAGAAGTGCACAGGCTTAGTGTATCACTGTTCAGGAGACACAAACCCACATGTGACACGAAGTCAAAGAAGGGCTGTAAAGATCTACATCAAACAAGGCTTCTATGTGAACTTCAGATAGAAAAGGTGGAAGCAATATTGACAAAGGACCTCACTACTTTTAACAGGCAGGAGAAAGCCCAGGACCACAATGAGCAATACTAAACTAATGAAAAATACAGACCTGTCTTTGAAAAAGTAAGGATGATAGTATGCTCTTTTCTCCAGAATTTTAACAAGAGATGATATGTTGAGTTTCAGAAGGTGGCTAAAAAGGCTCCCTGGCTGCCAGCATGGGACAGCCTGCTTGAAGAGGCAGCTCTAGGACAAGAACAAATGGTAACACATAACATGACCCAACAACTGCTCTGGATCCAGTACTTCTAACCAGGGAGGGCCAGACTGATAACAGAGCAGGACAAGCATTCAATGCTATCTCCCTTCTTTGAATCTGGTGGAGCTGGAGAAAATATCCCTAAGGATTTGTTTGCACAAGCCACTCAAAGAAGATGCCTCTAAAAACATTAGAGATGTCATGTCAAGCAAGTCAGACATCTGAATATTTGATAAACTGCTCTATCATACAGTCATGGAAGCTGCCAAATTCTTCTTCATGTAGGTCAAAACGCTGGTAGAACAAGGATTCAACAGGACAAAACTATTTCAGCACACACTACAGAAGCCAAGTATAAACTAATTGGGTCAATTGCTGAAGTGAGTAGCTCAAGAGAGGTCACCTTCAACACCTAAGCTCAGCATCCAGGAGCCTCAACTCAGAGCCACCGAGGGAGCCTCAAGACCTCGACAGGACTTGCCCAAGAGCCAGCAGCTCAGCTGACACGAGCAGCTGACTCATAGGGGGCGGAGCCAGGAGAAGTGGAACCAGCCCTGACTGGGTAAAAACCTGCCCCAGGGAACGCAAGAGACCAGGGCGGGTAGAGGTAGTTTGCGCAGGCAGGCAAGCAGGATGTTGAGCGAGTGTATGACCAGGGCCCGGTCTGGGAGGTCTGCTCTGGCTGCCCAGGCAGTGGCCAGCATAGGCACCCAGACAGAGCTGATTGAGAGGGGAGGCTGCAGTGCAGAGCACCTGCACTGGTCTTGTGAAGGGAGACTGCACAATGGGCAGGGCTGCACTTAGTGCTCCCTGGTGGAGGTCCTCCTGCAGCAGGTGGCTGAGCTGCGGGATGCTATTAAAAGGCTGCAAGATATCAGGGAAGCTGAGAGGAAACAGGAATGCTTGCTTCAGGCCCAAACTGTGCAGGGGCCTCAAGCATCCCCTGTAGCTCATGGAGGAAAGAAGAAGGCCGTTAACCCAAGAAGCTGGGAAAGAGCAACAACAACAAAAAAAAAAGGAGGAAGAGGACAATTAAAAGCAAGGGGCTTCCTCCTAAATCTGTTGTCCCACCCAGAACCACTTTACTGTCCTGCAGAGAGCTGATGAAGAAACACACTCACATCATGAACAACTGGCTGACCCGCTGCTAAAAAAGATTACTACTGATACTGCAGGGAAAATCAGTGGGTCATAGTAGTAAGGGACTCTACTTTGAAAGGAACAAAAGCACTCATCTGTTGGCCTGACCCAGTCTCAAGGGGTGGGTTGCCTACCAGGGGCTTGGATCAGGGATGTTGCAGAGAGGCTGCCTGCTCTAGTAAGTCCCACTGACTATTACCCACTTCTAGTGATCCATGTGGGTGCTAGTAATATAGATAGCAGTAGCCTGGAGAACATAAAAGGACTACAGAGCCCTGGGGGAGGTGGTTAGGGGCTCTGGAGCTCAGATAGCCTTTTCAACAATTCTCCAGATAAAGGTGAGGACCTTAAAAAGGCTAGGAGGATTGGCCAAGTTAATAAATAGTTAGAAGGGTGGTGTCATAGTCAGAAGTTTGGGTATCTTGAACACGGGACCCAAGTTAGTAGGCCAGGTCTACTAGGGGCTAGCGGAGCTGGTCTGACAAAGAAGGGGAAGAACAGTTTTGGTAGAAGGCTTGACAGGCTGGTAAAGAAAGCTTTAAACTAGATGTGTTGGGGGAGGGGGGCATCATTCCATCCCAACATACACAGTCAGTTGCCAGCACCTATAATAAATGCTTGGAGCAATGTAGAGATATTCCAGCTGCTCCAGCCAATGAGCTGGCTTCATTTGGAGCTCGGCTCAGATACTTCTATACAAACGCCCATAGCATGGGGAACAAAAGAGGAATTGGAGATATGTGCACATCTACAGGGGTATGAAATAATAGGCATCACAAAAACAAGGTGGGATGGCTCCTATGACTGGAGTGTTGGAATGGAAGGTTACAGGACCCTCAGAAAAGACAGGCACAGCAGATGGGGAGGGAGAGTTGCTATTTATGTTAGGGACAGGCTGGAGTACGGAACTCTGTCTGGGGAGAGGTGAGCAGTCAGAGTTTGTGGATCAGGGTTAAAAGGAGAACTGCGATGGGGGACATTATTGTGGAGATGTGTTAAAGACCATCTGATCAAGAGGACTCTATAGATAAAGCACTATGTAGACAGACAGGAACAGCCTCATGCTCACAGGCCCTTGTTCTCATGGGAGACTTCAACCACCCTGATATCTGTTGGAGGAACAACAGCATGGCACAAGCAATCCAGGAGGATCCTTGATTGTGTGGAAGACAACTTCCTTCTGCAAGTAATAGAGGAGCTGACAAGGAGAGGTGTCATGCTTGACCTCCTGCTCACCAACAGGGAAAAACTCATTGGAAATATGATGCTACAGGGCAGCCTTAGTTGCAGCGATCAAGAAATGGTAGAATTCGAGATCCTCAGGACAGTGAGAAGAGCAAGCAGCAAGCTCACTGCTCTGGAAAGCAAGAGAGCAGACTTTGGCCTCTTCAGGAACCTGCTTAGTAAGGCTCCATGGGATACAGCCCTAGAGGGCAGTGGGGCCCAAGACTCTTGGTTGATATTCAAGGATCACCTGCTACAAGCTCAGGAGTGTTGCATCCTGACTAGAAGGAAGTGCAGCAGGAGGGCCAGGAGACCTCCTTGGATGGATGAGGAGCTCCTGAGGAAAATTTGAAGGAAAAAAGAGGCTTATAAAAGGTGGAAGCAAGGACAGGTGGCCTGAGAAGAATACAGGGATGTTGTCTGGGAAGCTAGGGACCAGGTTAGGAAAGCTAAGGCCCAGTTACAATTAAACTTGGCTAGGGATGTTAAGGATAACAAGAAGGGATTCTATAGGTATGTAGCAAATAAAAGATAGACTAGGGACAAGGTAGGCCCCCTCCGGAAGCTATTGGGAGAACTGGCTACCCTGGATTTGGAGAAGGCTGAGGTTCTTAATGACTTTTCTGCCTCGGTCTTCACTGGCAAAGGCTCTGACCACACCACCCAAGTCTTGGAAGGCAGATGCAGGGACTGTGAGAATGAAGACATTAGGCCCACTGTAGCAGAGCATTTGGTTTGAGACCATCTTAAGAACCTGAACGTACACAACTCCATGGGCCCTGATGAAATCCATCCTCAGGTCCTGAAGGAGCTGGTGAATGAAGCTGCTAAGCAACTGTCCATCATATTTGAAAAATCATGGCAGTCAGGTGAAGTTTCCAATTACTGGAAAAAGGGTAATATAACCCCCATTTTCAAGAAGAGGAAAATGGATGACCCGGGGAACTACAGACCAGTCAGTCTCACCTTTGTGCCTGGCAAAATCTTGGAGCAGATTCTCCTGGAAGGCATGCTAAGGCACATGAAAAACAACAAGGTGGTTGGTGATAGCCAGCATGGCTTCACTAAGGGGAAATCCTGCCTGACCAATTTGGTGGCTTTCTATGATGAGGCTATGGAACTGATGGACAGAGGTAGAGCAGTTGATGTCATCCACCTGGACTTGTGTAAAGCGTTCGACACTGTCCCACACGACATCTTTGTCTCTAAATTGGAGAGACAACAATTTGATAGGTGGACCACTCAAGTCGATAAAGAACTGGCTGGATGGCCGCACACAAAGAGTTGTGGTCAATGGCTCAGTGTCCGGCTGGAGACCAGTAACAAGTGGTGTCCCTAAAGGAATGATGTTGGGACCGGTCTTGTTTAACATCTTCGCCACTGACATGGACAGTGGGATTGAGTGCGCCCTCAGCAAATTTGCCAAAGACACCAAGCTGTGTGGTTTGGTTGACATGCTGGAGGGAAGGAATGCCATCCAGAGGGACCTTGACACACTTGTGAGGTGCGCTGATGCCAACTTCATGAAGTTTAACTGTGACAAGAGAAAAGTCCTACACCTGGGTTGGAGCAATCCCAGGCACAGCTACAGGTTGGGCAAAGAAGAGATTCAGAGCAGCCCTGTGGAGAAGGACTTGGGGGTGTTAGTCGATGAGAAACTTAACAGGAGCTGGCAGTGAGCGCTTGCAGCCCAGAAAGCCAACTGTATCCTGGGCTGCATCAAAAGGAGTGTGACCAGCAGGGCAAAGGAGGTGATCCTGCCCCTCTACTCTGCTCTTCTGAGACCTCACTTGGAGTGTTGTGTGCAGTTCTGGTGTTCTCAACATAAAAAGGACATGGAACTAATGGAACAAGTCCAGAGGAGGGCCACGAGGATGATCAGGGGACTGGAGCACCTCCTGTATGAAGATAGGCTGAGAAAGTTGGGGCTGTTTATCCTGGAGAGGAGAAGGCTCTGTGGAGACCTCGTAGCAGCCTTCCAGTATCTGAAGGGGGCCTACAAGGATGCTGGGGATGGACTCTTCATTAGGGACTGTAGTGATAGAACAAGGGGTAATGGGTTCAAACTTAAACAGGGGAAGTTTAGATTGGATATAAGGAGGGTGGTGAGGCACTGGAATGGGTTGTCCAAGGCCAGGTTGGACAGAGCCTTGGGTGACATGGTTTAGTGGGAGGTGTCCCTTTCCCACAGCAGGGGGACTGGAACTAGATGATCTTAAGGTCCTTTCCAACCCAAACTATTCTTTGTTTCTACTCTAGGCTCATATTATGCACTAGTAGCTCAGATTAGGTAAAAGTCAACAGTAGCCATTCCTGAGCAGGAAGGATTGCATTAATGTAGAAGGTAGGCAAGGATCTAGTAATCAATGAGTACCTTTATGAGTATTCAGTATTGCCACAGGAAGCGATAAATCTCTCTTCAAAGATCAGAAGTGGCAGTAAGTTATATACTCAGCAGGAATAACGCTGGCTAACACTAACTTCTTCCATCCTCCAAAAAGAAAAAAGGTTTTAATAATCTGATAAACTTTGACTGAAAGAACTCATTTTCAAAAATCCAAGTGGATTATATGCATTTTACCTCTGCACCTGAGACAGTTCTCAGTCTTACGTTTTCCAACCTGTAATCTGAAAACTCGTTAAGTGCCTCTAAAGGGTTCTCTCACCATACATACTGGGAAAGCAAAATTAGTTTATATTGCACCTCCACTGCAAGCAGTTTAGCACACAAGAGAAAGCTACTGTTTTAAAATATAGTATTGTTACACCTATGTCAAGTATGTGCAACCCAAAATGGGGCATTTTTAATTCATTAGCATTTCCTGCTTTTATATTAAAACTCTGGATATTTGAGGAGGTTTCAAGGAAACAGGTTTGCAAATTGAATACAAGGAGACAGAAGAACAACACAAAAAGCAGTCCAAAAAAAATCACTACTTGCTCTACAGCAGTGAAAAGCTCTTCCAGGAGCCAGTCCAGAGCAAGGATGCCTCTTTCACCATTAAACAATGAGAGATTTTAATTCCTTCCACACTGACCTTAAACATACAAAGTTTACTGCTTTATTTCAAAAGGGTAAAAAAGTTTACGAATATCCAAGTGTTTACAAATATCATTACTACTTGTGATCTCAACTGCCTTTTCAGAAAGCCTTTACTACACCACATGTTTTAGGGAGTAGTTCCACAAAGGCTTAAATAAAACTCAGAGCTGCAGTTCTCCACATCCACTTGCATCTAGTTGCCCCCACAAAGCAAATCTAGGCAACCACTTCATTGCATGGTGATGCAATTTCCAGTACACAACTAGGAGGAGATGAGGTAACAACAGTTCCCTTAATATTCCAGGGAAGCCATGACTTTTACTTTCCTAAATGCTTTGGTGTTATTCCCAACATATCAAGAGCTGTCAATTCACTTGTATAGCTTTTATCAATAGGCTGGGAAGTAAAACTGTCCACTCTCCAACATGAACATAAAAAAGAAGGCCTACAAGGACAGATCAGCGTCCATTTAGTCCAGCAGTCGCCAAAAAGCTCAAGCACAAAACACTGTGTGGAGAGAGAAATTAGTCCTGTCCATAGTTAACCACCCTTATCCCAACACCCAGATATGGGATTAGGGACCTCAGGCTTTGGACCTGACGATCTATTTCCAAACCTAAACTCTTTTAGTAAAAGAGGTTTTCCATCAACTGTGATATATTTTCCCCATTTCTTCCTCCTGCAAGCTACAGGCTCACCACAAAACTCACTGCAATTGCCTAAAAAGCTGTCCTTGTGCAAGTGCTAGGAACCACACCACTGAGCAGCAGACTGGACACAGACTGAGCTGCTGCAAATCACGAGTAGTAGCAGCAGAGCTACCTTATTTGCCTTCTTACAAACAGCCTGGAGAAACCAGAGCTGCCAAACTCAAGCATCAGGTGCTTCTGCTGAAACTCCCATCCAGAGGAGGACATGAATTACATGCAACTTACCTCTGCAGCTGAGAGTTCTCAAGCTTACGCTTTCCCCTTCTCCCCTTTTTAATATATGTGATGCATGAAAAGTACTTTTAGCTTTCAGCAATCTCCACCTACAGATGTTCAGCCTACCATCAGGCCACTGTAATGTTCTGGAGAGCTCAGAAAATGTCACACTTGTGTCAAGTCTCCACACATGATGCATTATCAGAGCTCAAAATTAAGTGTTGTTTACTCCTCCCACAGCTTTACTCTCCCTAGTTTCATTCCCAATTAAGTCAGTATTTTACTCAGCATTCACTTTATGAGGATTACTGCATGTAAAATAACTTCACACATGCATATAAATGCAATATGTAACATGATTTGATAATTTTATCTAACAAAAAAATTAAACGGTTTTACAGAGATATACTTTCTGAAGCAGATTCAATGAAAATAATCTTGCATCACCCCCACTGAGCATTTTCCATGCTGTGAATTGGGAAGGGAGAATTCCTTTAGTGATACAGGCTTGGGACTGGCTAGCTGGAGAACAGCACTGCTGACCAGGTCCCAGGGCTGCTCAGCAGACAGCAAGCTGAACACGAGCCAGCAGCATGCCCTTGCAAAGAAAAAAATAACATCCTACCAACACCTCACTAATACTATAGCCACAGATAAGGATTTTTTGCAGTCGCATGTTTGGACCAAATAGATGGGACACTATTTTGACAGACCTCCTATATATCTATCAGTACCTGCTTGCTTTCTCCAGATTTCATGGTTTGATCATGTTCTAGATTTCTAAGGAAAAGTCCTAAATGTACCTCTGTTTAAAAAGAGGGAAGCCAGTGAAAGAGAAGAGGAGCTGCTCCTCATCCTTTTTCTTTGGCATGATCACCTCTCATCTGATCACCAAGTCTGACCTCTTATGAATTACAGTTCTCCAAACATATATGAAACAAAAGTTCAGTACCTTGCAGCTGCCTGAAACAACTTTCAGACTTTTTTTTTTCCCCACAATCTTTATTCAAAGTTAAGAAATTCAGAAATATACAGCTGTTCTTCATATCATAATCCAATGGTTAATCACCTTCACTGTGAAAAACTTAAATCTTTTAATTTGAACTTATCTTTGAAGTTATAAGTTCCTGTTATGTTTGTCAGCAAGATTTAAAAAAAGCTCATTAATATCCAGTATTATCTTGCCAGGGAGATAGCTGAGGACTCTTAATGAAGTTACCTCTCAGTTTTGACAAGAAACTGCACAGTAAATTCTTACTACTTCACTGCATGTCACTACTACTTAGGCTTCCATCAAATTGGAAAACAATTTCCCTTGCAGACAGTAATTGGGGGTGGGGAAGGGGGCTGGCACACATTTAAGTGCTGATGCCAGAATTGCACATAGTACACTGGCAATGACTTCAACCCACCCCACACAGGCAAGAGTTTCTACTAATTCCATTAATGCATTTGAGAACTACATTAGCTCCAAGGTCACAGCATCACCTTGGAAACTCATGTTCAAACCATTTATCCACTGTGACTCCAAAATGCAGTTCAGATGCTGAATTTAGGACACCACATGCCTCGATTTAAACTTGGCTGAACTGCCTTGCTCCCAGGTGTATAGCTATACAACAGCAGTCTTAGCACACACATCCCAATGGATCTACATCACCTGACAATAGCAATGGCTACACCTTAGTGCTGATTGCCTCTCCATGAACCACAGTTTCATCATGCAGGAGTTTTAAATCAGATATTTCACACCAACAAAATCGGGAATGAAAACAATTTGTGACAAGCCATTACCAGTTTTTGCTGAACATCCATGGAAACTATTCAGACTTGTAGACCCCCTGGACTGTTCCTGAACTATCCTGAACTGAATGGCATTTACTGATACTCAGTGATTTTCTGTATCCCCTATGGTCCTCAACATCAAGAGAAATACCTTTAACAATGTCAAGTTATAAGTTTAATAAGCTTTTTTCCTTAAAGCCTTATCTACTAGGATTAATTACATACTCTCCTCTCCTTAACTCAATCCTGTACTAAGAACAAATGGGAGAACTGATAAACTATAGATGTACTAACACTGTGTAGTACTAGTCATATATTACTAGCTGCCATGTTTCTTCACTCCATCTCTTTACAACTGACACATCAGAACTTCCCTGACCTCCTGGAATTTCCCTAGTGTTCCAAAGTGTATTAACTGTACAATATTCCTTCCAATATCAGATAGAGATATTCCAGTGTTAAAAGAAAAAAAAAAAAAATGCACTGGCCAAGGCAAACACTTCCCAATATACTCTGGTGGCGGGATTTTAGAGCATATTTTTGTTTGTGTTTGGGGGTTGTTAAAAAAAAAAAACAACAACAAAAACCAAACAAACAACAAAAAAAAAACAAAAAAACCCAAAAAAAACAACAAAACCACAACAACAACCACACCACACCCCCAAAAACCCAAAACAACAAAACACATCACCAGAGCGATTTCAGAAGCTTGCAAAACAGCAACCTAATTCTAAATACCTGAAAGAGAGAGCAAGGATTACTTTGATATTCCAAGTAAAGGCAAATAGTATTCTTTATAGAATTGGACCAAGCTACTTTCTCCTCCACTTTAGAGATAGTTACTTTACCTGATATTTGAGACACATACAAGCTTCTAATCATGACGCATATTAATACAGACAAAGGTGTCTTTCACACTCCAAACAATCTAAGATTTAGCTTCTGTTTTGTTAGAATTTGACAAGAAAGTTTTAGATTCTGGGGAAGGAGAAGGAAAAAAAAAAAAGTAGTAAAATAAGATTTTTGGTAGAAGCTGAACTTAGTTCATGGTCTCTTGATAACAGTGAAGCTTTACAGGGAAATTCAAGAAACTTTAGAAACTTCACCAGTTTGTTGCTATGGGATAAGAATAAGACGATGCTGATAGCTGACAGACCAAGCAATTATGTATTTGAGCACACTACCTGAACTATGGGGTGTAAAGGAAAATAGCCTGTGTCAGAGCTTTCTGCACTGCTACCAGTACAGTAGCCCTCCCCTATGTTACCCGGTCAGCATAACCTAACTGATCACTGCACTTCTAGTGCCTTACCTCTTAATATCACCTCCACACAGCACACTGAAATCCTCAGAGAGCTGACAGCAAAAAGTGGGAAGGCTGGAACTGAAGGGTCTCTAAAAACAAAGCTTTATGTAAGAAATGCAACTCTAAACATTTATGACCCACAACTTTATCTGCAGGGATAGTTAAAGAGTAATTCTTTAGGAATCCATTCTATCACAGATCTCCCTTAAGTAACACATGTTAACTGTGCTGTTCCTGAGAGTTGCCTCTGTGCTACTTCTGTATTTCACCTGTTAAGAACCATACTGAAAAAACATTAAAACTTGATAGTTTCAAAGTTTTTATAATCTATAATTTATAACTCCACTTTAAATTTAATTTAGACACCAAACTCTAGTTGTTCAGTGTACAGTTACTTGAATGTTAATACAATCTAAAACATAAGACTCCCTACTCATCATGTTTATTCTATTCTTTTCAAGGTTCTGTTAATCAGAAAATACTGAGAACACTCAGCTGAGCACCTACTATTTAGTTTTCATATCAAATGTGTCTAGAATAAGTATCTCAATTCCTGAAAAATTATGGATTATTGGAGAGAAGTGGGACAAGCAGCAGAACAGTGTTTTAAATGAAATTCAAATATCCTTCAGTACAAAAAAGGTGACATCTACAGTCATAACAGGACAAAGATTCTAAGTTTCAGCAAAAAAAAATCTGAAAGAACAAAAGCCACATTCTGAACAATTTTTATAAGTAGTAAATGTAAACTTTAAACAAAAAAAGGGACATTTCCTGATTCTGTGTGCATCTCTAAGATCAGGTAGCATTGTAGAGCAGTAGAGCTTAATATTGTATTTCAAGGTTTAGTACAAAGACTGGACACCAAGCATCTGAACTACAGCCAGAGGGATGAGCAGAGGTTTAAAATTAAGCAAACAAATCAGTAGAGTTCAGTAAGTCAACACAAACAATACAAACACTGAGTCAAAGCTTTGGTTTCTTGCAGCTTCAGTATGGAAGCTGAAGACCAGCAGTTCTGTGTGTGCCTTCATGGGTACAGGTAATAGCAGCAGCTGTTCCTTATTTCTCTTACACCTATTTCTAGAGCATGTACAAATACAGGAGGAAGCAGTATTTGCAATCCTAATGCTCTGTTACTCCCTTAAAGCATTACCTCACTGGTAATGGTACCTACTTCTGTAGGAACAGCAAGAGTTGCCAGGATGGAGTTTTTATGCAAGTATAATTAAGATATATATATGAAATAGCTGATGTACAAAAGCGTTCAGACAGCAGGAAAAGCTATCCAGAGGTCACAGTTCAACACAGCTTGCTGTTACAAGCGATGAAGAATCTGTTAAAGTATGAGGGATAAGGGCAAGGAATAGATCGGCTCTTCTCAGAGAGTAGATAGACCTAATAATGCTCAATATCTGACTTCCAAAAACCTTAATCAGAAAAGCAGGAGACCTTGGACATGAAGTACTAAGGGAAAGAAATTAAGTGCCAGAGTAGGCTTGATGCAGAAATTCCTCAGGAAGTTAGTAATCACATATAATTAAATTTTTAGGTAAATGCTGACTAAACAGGGGTCAGCTTCTGGCATTTTCAAAACAAGAGCAATGGCACTGCATCAGGCAGGTATCAAACTGCAGGCACAAGAGCTGGGAACAACACACACAGATTAGCCACTATTCATATTCAAGACACAGCCTGCTACTAAGGAAAGCAGTTTCTGAAATAACTCTTTCCCTGCACTTCATCAAGAGCTGCCAGAAAACTGGAGTGACGCTGTCCCAAGTTCTGTCCAAACTGGATGAGCTTCACTGTATTATTTTGGCTGCAGGCCCAATCGAGGCTGTAGGAACTCAGTTTCAAGAGTGTTAATGAAGCCATTCTGTGAGTCCTAACATCCTTTCCATGTATAGTGAGTAGACATGAAAATTAAGGTAGCCCTGTACATCCAGAAGCAAAGCAAAATGGAAGTAAAAAAAAAAAAAAAAGAAAAAAATTATCAACCAAAACACCAAAAACCAAAATCCAACATTGTTTTGCCCTTATGCTAAAATTGCTCCTTCCTTCAGTTCTAATGATGTCTTCTGTTCTAAAGTAAAACATAAGGTACAGCTTAA
The DNA here is from genome assembly GCF_033815535.1 of Pezoporus flaviventris. Classification (NCBI taxonomy): domain Eukaryota; kingdom Metazoa; phylum Chordata; class Aves; order Psittaciformes; family Psittacidae; genus Pezoporus; species Pezoporus flaviventris. The sequence continues at coordinate 633,570 of NW_026892586.1, forward strand.
GCAAGAACAATATAGAGTTATTTCTTATACCCAAGGGACTCTCACAAATTCAGCAGGCTCTGCAGAAGCAGAATAAACTGGAACGTGGTAAAATATTTATGCACTTCCTGCACTGAAACAAAACACACATACACTAAGCAGTAAACAGTATTTCAGATGCTTCTAATAACACCTCTGGAGCTTGTTACCAGAATTCAGTAACCAGCAGGAGGTGAGGAGCAGCCTTACATTTATTTAAGGGAGGAAGACTGAATAAGAAAAAAATACCGCAAAGAAAACACACCAAAAAAAGCCAAAAAAACACCACCACAAAAAACACCCCACCAAAAAGACACCCCACCCAAACCAAAAATAAGTCACAAACAGGAAAGCGAGCTCATTCTCATCAACAGGCAAGTGCTAAGGATTGCACTGAACAGAAAAGGATCCACACAACGTGACAAACCCCCTGTATCAGTCATTTCGTAAAAGCTAAGGCAAGGCGAATTCTGACACCGTGTAAATACATTTACTGAAGAAAACCGAAGTTGATTTAAAGAACAAAATGCCAACTGCTTAGAAACAGAGCATATGCGATTTAGTTTTCTGCATCACAAAAAGAACCCAGTTTTGTGCTCCCACCCCCCATGCAAAAGAGAGAATAAACCCGTGGTTTGTGCCGCGCTTTCGGGCTCCGGCCCTAACCGGGAGTGCGACGGCGGCCGCCCAGGCGCTACCTCGAGGGCCCCACGGCCCATGTCGAAACAAGCCTGTCAACCAGGTGTGCCTGAAGACACCACAGGGGCCTGGCGAAATGGCGGGGTATGGTGGGGGGGACTCCTGTTCCCCGGGCACGGCGGTGACGGGGAGCGGAGCTGGGCTGGGGGGAAGAAGGGGCGGTTGTCGGCTGGGCAGTGCGGCGAGAGCGGGGGCGCCCCCCAGCCGTGCCCACGTCCCGGTGCTGCATGGCGCTGCTCAGCCTGCCTTGCAGAGGGAGCTCGAGTCCCTCGCAGCGCCTCGCAGCGCCTCTCAGTCAGCAGCACACAGCAACGCAGGGAGGCGGCAGCCGGCAGGAGCGGGATACGCAGCCACCACCCTGATGTCAGGAGCCGGCCAAACACCGAGGGAGGCAGCGGGTAGAGAGCGCCGAGACGAACTCCCGCAAAGATTTGAGCTAAGGCGGCGCGAAGGAGTAGAAAGGAGGGAGATACGAAGCGGAGCAGGCCCAGCCCAGCAGGGAAGGAGGGGAGGAAGGGACGAGAAGTGAAGAGGAGGGCCGGCGGCTCGCGTGATAGGGAAGAGGCGGTCATCAGAGCCAGCGGCGCGTTGGAGAAGACAAAGAAAAGAAAATGGAGTCGGGGCCGCTAGCGGCCTGGGCGGGTGGAAATAGACGGCAGGAAATGGACTACAGGAAGGGAAGTCCGTTCGGCCCAGCGCCGCGCTGTGGGGAATGACAGCGGTGGCAGGCAAGCACCGGCCGCCCTGGGATCGATAGAGGGAGACAAAGCCCCCCTGCTTCCCCTGCGACGGCCGCTGCGGGGCCCTAGCCTGAACCGGAGCCCCATCGTGACACCTAGAGGCCGGAGAAAGCGACTGCAAACCTCCCCGCCACCGCTTACCTGCACCCGCACCCTGCACGGAACTCGCTCCGGCCGCCGAGGCCCCGCCGACCCGGCCCGGCCCCGCACCTAGCCCCCCAGACCCCACGGAACTACCTCAACCACCACCCCACACCCAGCGCCAGACTCGCGGTTTAATCACTCCCACCGTCGCTTCAGACACAAAATGGCTGCGGGCGGCGGTAGTGCGCGTGCGCCAACACGACTGCTCGTGGACCCGCCAGCCCGGGGTGGAAAGGGGAGGGGACATCACACGGGGCGTGTTAGAAGCAGGCGAGGTCGTGGGGCGCGCGCTAACTTCAAACGTGTGCGTGCGTCCATCTGTCACGCGGGGTGGAGCAAGTTCAGCTCAGCTCCTTCCTCCCCTCCTTCCTCCCCTCCTCCCCGCCTCCTCCTTCCCCCCCCCTTCCCCCCCCCTCTTCCCCCCTCCTCTTCCCCCCCCCTCTTCCCCCCCCCTTCCCCCCCCCTCCCCCCTCCTCTTCCCCCCTTAGCTTCACCTGAGCTAACACTTCTCCCTACACTTAAGCAAGAGGGATCAAGGGCATTTTCAGTAAATTTACAAATGACACTAGGTTGGACGTGAGTGTTCATCTGCTGGAGGGTAGAAGGCTCTGTAGAGGGATCTGCATAGAATAGAATCATAGAATAATTAGGGTTGAAAAGGACCTTAAGATCATCTAGTTCCAACCCCCCTGCCATGGGCAGGGACACCTCACGCTAAATCATATCACCCAAGGCCTCGTCCAACCTGGTCTTGAACACTGCCAGGGATGGAGCATTCACAACCTCCCTGGGCAACCTAGTCCAGTGCCTCACCAACCTGACAGGAAAGAATTTCCTCCTTATATCCAGTCTAAACTTCCCCTGTTTAAATTTATCCCGTTACCCCTTGTCCTGTTGCTACAGTCTCTAATGAAGAGTCCATCCCCAGCATCCCTATAGGCCCCCTTCAGATACTGGAAGGCTGCTATGAGGTCTCCACGCAGCCTTCTCTTCTCCACGCTGAACAGCCCCAACTTTCTCAGCCTGTCTTCATATGGGAGGTGCTCCAGTCCCCTGATCATCCCCGTGGCCCTCCTCTGGACTTGTTCCAACAGTTCCATGTCCTTTTTATGTTGAGGACACCAGAACTGCACACAATACTCCAGGTGAGGTCTCACAAGAGCTGAGTAGAGGGGCAGGATCACCTCCTTCAACCTGCTGGTCACACTCCTTTTGATGCAGCCCAGGATACAGTTGGCTTTCTAGGCTGCAAGCACCCACTGCCGGCTCACGTTCATTTTCTCATCAACCAACACCCCCAAGTCCTTCTCCACAGGGCTGCTCTGAATCTCTTCTCTGCCCAACCTGTAGCTGTGCCTGGGATTGCTCCGACCCAGGTGTAGGACCTTGCACTTGTCATGGTTAAACTTCATGAGGTTGGCATCAGCGCACCTCACAAGTGTGTCAAGGTCCCTCTGGATGGCATCCTTCCCTCCAGCGTGGATTGATGAGCTGTGACCAACAGTATGAGGTTCAGTAAGGCTTAGTACTGAGTCCTGCACCTGGGTCACCACAACCCTATGCAATGCTACAGGCATGAGGAAGAGTGGCTGGAAAGCTGCTCATGGAAAAGGACCTGGGGGTGCTGATTGACAGAGCTGTACATGAGCCAGCTTGTGCCCAGGCAGCCAAGATGGCCAATGGCATCCTGGCTTGTATCAGAAATAGCATAGCCAGCAGGGCATGAGGAAGTGATTGTCCCCCGGTAATGGGCACTGGTGAGAGAGACTGGCTGGAGCCATGGCCTGGGGCTGGTGGCATCCACATGTATGTTAGTGGCATGTGAAGAGGGCTCCTCCTCTGTCCTAAGGCTCAGAGGAGCATCACTTGCATGGGGAGGATGTGGCAGAACTTGTGCTATCAACATGTTCCCCCTCTGCTACCCCTGCCCCACTGGTGGCTTTTAGCAACCATATTTACCCCATGTCTGCCTGTTTGGCTGCCACCACTTTCCTCCAGGGACACCCTTCCCATCAGGGACCAGTTTGGACCAGCAGCTCAGGACAAGCAGAAGAGGTGCAGGATGAGGGTAAAACTCCTGAGATGCCATCTCGTGGTGCCAGCTTCAGGAGCAGAGTGCAGCTCTGAAGGTGTCAGGAGGTCTTCCTGCATCTTCTCTTCCACAGGGATGAAGCATGGAAGTGCCAGTCTCAGAGCATGGAACCTCATTGGCTTCCCATCTCAGGAGCAGGGATTGCTCAGAAACCTCCTGGCTGTCCAACGTGCTCTCCAACACGATTTCCTCTTGGGTTTATATGTGTCTTGCTGCAGGATCTGGGCTGGGAGAGCTGCAGGCCATTGGGGAGAGGAGCTGATTGCTACTACTACTGATTATTTGATTATATGAAAACTCAGGCCGAGAGGAGCAGGAGGCTGTGCCACACAGCTCCAGGGGAAGGGGCTCCTGAGGATGATAAGGCCATGGCAAAAGCCCACACTGAAATTTGTGCCTTCTCCTGTGCAAAAGAGACGTTTGTTGGTTGAAAGACCAAAGCTTAAACTGGGAGAGGAGTCAGTAATATTATGAATTAATCACTAGGAATGTTGTAGGGGCAATTTACCAACAAGTTACTGGAATTAGGTGGTGTTTGCCTGGTGGTTTTAAAGGACCTTGGGCTTACCAAGCTTGTAATCCAGTGGGACAAACTGCTCAAGTTTCAGTGCTGCAGGAAGGGTGAATGTGGTGCCAGGGATTTAGTAGGAAGCTTCTAGGGAAGCCAACATGGTTGGGCCATATCCATCAGAAGCCTGACTCCACAGCGTTTTCTGTCTGTCCACAATTTTCCCCTTCTTACCTCCAAAGGTGGAACTAGCCACGGCATCCAGTGTGAATTCTTATGAGAAAGCACAGGGGCTGTATTTCATTTTCTGTAGTTTCCTATGAATCTTCTGGGTTTAACATGCTTTCTCATCTCTGGTAGCATTGTCACAGACCTGTAGCTGACTGACAGGCAAGCTGAGGGGAGAACTCAGTGAACTTGTGCTGCATCCTCTTTGTATCCTCTTGCCATAAAAATATGTGAAATGGAGCTTGAGTGATAGGTTAAAACATTAATAGTTTAAAAATAAGATGCGTTGGAAGGGAGCTGTGTTTTTTACTTGCCTATCAATCCATGGAGAACAATAAGGCCAGGGATTCAGAGAGAAGTCTAAATATAAAGAAACCTCAACACAAACACATGCTAGTAGGACTAACACATTATAAGGCTGTTATAGTTGAAACCAATATTAATGATCCTCCCCCAAATTTTTGCCTCTTTATATGTCATTGCAGGGCAGAGTAAAAGCTGTTCAGCAGCCTAGGCTTTACCCCAATCCGCTTGGCAAGCAACAAAGCTACCAGGCAAATGTAGCATACATTAGCATGTGTAACCTGGGCCCTAAATCCTACTCTGAATAATGCTTATGTTGAATAATGCTTATGTTGAGCTGCATCATGGAGAGAAGAGGCTGTCCCACTGCTGCTCTGTGAGGGTGGAGTTGGGCTGAGAGATGGTGGTGAGCAAGAAGGTCCAGGTCCTGACCCTGCTTTATGGGTTTCTCCTACCAAAGCTCTCCTGGTCCTTGTGAAGAAGCAGAACATGTGTGGCAGTGCCATGGGCTGTGTTCTGAGCACCGATGCTCCTTTTGGGGCTGTTGACAACTGAGACCAAGTTCCCTTCTGAGGACTGTGACACCAGGCTGAGCCCATTAATTTGGTACAATGGGGAGCTGTAGCTTGAGAGCAGCCAGAGGGGATGAGCTGTGTTGAATCACGAGGATGTAGCTCTGTTTCTGCAGCCTTAGCTGAAGAATGGCAAAAAGCAGCCATTAATTCTGAAAGGTGATAGGGTGTAGCCCACAGCATGACCTCTGGGGTCTTCCTTGCATGAGATATTTGAATCACAGAAATCGAATATCCAGAATTGGAAGGAATCCACAAGGATCTTGGAGTGTAACTCCTGTTGGACTATCAAAAGCTTTGTTAAAATCCCAAAATACCCCATACCCATTGCCTTCCCTTTGTTGCTGTAAAGGGAAATTAAGTCAGCACAGCATGAAGAACATTTCTGTGGAAATGATATTCTGCAGTGTGAATTCTTTCAAAATCAGTTACATTTATCCTAAGCTGTCAGCCCATCAATCCATGTGCTGTAATGTTTGAAGAGCAGCACATCTTTTGTGTGTAGCCATGAATCCTGGTTTAAGCTCAAAATTTAGTTCTCACTCAAAATGGAGAGGAGCACTGGCTATATGTAAAATTGCTTCATATGCTCCTTTAAATACCCAGGGCTGGGAGTTGTTCTGGCAAAAACCTATTCCTAGACTTCTGCCAGAAGTGTCCCTGACCATCTCTATCAGTGTGTGCTGTGGGTCTGACCTATTGATCCTGTGTTTGTCACTTGGAGGCACCTTTGAGCTGATTTGCAGAGGATTTGAGCTCCCCACCCCCCAGCTTCAGTCCTAATTGTGGGTGCTCCTGAAAATCACCCTCCAAGCCTGTCTGAACTACACACCCAGAGGCAGATGATCCTTCTTTCTTGAAAAGCTGCCTGAGCGAGGCCTTTCCCACAGATGCCTTGCCCATGAGCAGAATGGCAAGAACTGAAGCTGAGGAGCTCCTGAACACCTTGCCGAGGCCCCAGGGCAAGCTCACCTGCCTCCTTCCCCACTCTTACTACTGCTGTGCTTCCATCACACTGTACAAGCCCTCAGGAGCCACCCTCCTCCCCTCGCTCAGCTTTAAGGAAGACAGTAGTCGAGTTTGAGAGCCAGCATTAAATTAAGTCTTGGAGTTTGCCTGGAGCACGCTTTGGTCTCTGAATGAAATGAGGCCCCAGTTGTCATCCCAAGGAGTGGTCCTTGGATAACAAGCCTGTATGTATGTGCCTGACAGCCCTGTGAGGAACACATCAGTGATCACAAGGAGGTTGTTGTTCAGCCCAGACTACTTAGCTGTTGGAATCATTTCTAAGCATTCTAGTGAATGCCTTGGGAACACAATTTCATAAAAGCCTGGGATAAGGTGAGAGGTCTGACACTGAGGCTGCTCAAACTGGAAATTACCAAACTACAACCCCCTAAAAATTAGTTTGCATCAAGATTTAAGTAATTTCTTATACAAGGGCTGGCCAGAGCTTGTGGCATTCCTAAGTGGCATCGCCTGCTCGGGGTGATCCTGGCTGGTGAGTGCTTTTGGTGTCACAGCATGGGCAGCTGCACCAGCCCTGATGCTGTTCAAGAGGAGGGTGCATTGGTTCATCAGTTATTTTGTGCTGATGATCTGCAGGGGCTCCTCAGGACAAATAGATACTGCAAAGTGCTCCAGAATTCATCTGCACCCCTATGATTAAAAGAAAAACAGTAGTAAGTGGGGAAAAGGAATGTCTTTCCAAAGCCAGAGCACATGGGTAATGCAAGCATGACGCAGACACCCTCCCACAGGCTGCAGCTTCTACAGGAAGAGCAAGTAGCTGCTGAGCACCAGCATGTCTGTACCAGAGGGAGATGGTTTAAGCGCTGACACAGGTTTGGCTGACAAACATGGTGCTGGCACACTGTCTCCTTTGAAGCAGCAAATATGCTGTTGCAAAATCTCTGTGTGCTGCTGTGTGTGTCCCCGTGTGCTGCTGAGTTCACCCCGTGAAGCACTGCAGTTCCTGCGCAAGGGCTGGACGAGATGGTAAGTCCCAGAGGGAAAAGTTGAGTCCCCTGCCTCCTTTCAAACATCTGGCTCATGTGATGCTTGTCCTACTCTTTCACAGCCCTAAAAAAAACCCAAACCAAGCAGAATGCAAACTGCAGTGAATGTTTTCAGTGAGTGCTGTCCAAAAAACCAAGTATTTTTGAAGTTTATTCCAGTTAAAATGGCAGTCCTGCAATTCCAGGTGACCTGGCAGTGTCCATGGGGCAGAGGTCTTTGGTGATGCTGGCATAGACCCATTCAGAGCAAAGGGCTGGGCAATAGATTCCTAAATTAATCTGTTTTGTTGTAGTCCCCCCAATGTTCTTAAAGCCACATAAACAATGAGATTTTTCCTTGCAGTTCCAGGAGCAGATATTTTGTCCTGACCCACAGCTCCCTGCCTGCCCTGACAGAAGACTGCTTTCCTGCTCCCATCTCTCTACAGCCAAGGAGTAGCTTATCTCAGAAGGTGGAATTGTGCTGCAGGGATGGGGCTAGGATTTGGCGGGGCGAGGAGGACACACACATAGGTGAGTGAATTGAATTTGGGGCTCTGGTTACTGGAGCCCTGGACTAGTTTTATTTCCAGGAGTTATTCAGGGGAAAAGAAACCAAAACAGGCTCATGGGAGACCTTGTGACAGTCTTCCAATACCTAAAGGGGGCCAACAAGAAATCTGGAGAGGGGCTTTTGACAAGGGCCTGTAGGGACAGGACAAGGGGGAATAGCTTTAACCTGCCAGAGGGGAGATTGAGATGAGCTCTTAGGAAGAAGTTCTCCCCTGTGAGGGTGCTGAGGTGCTGGTACAGGGTGCCTAGAGAAGCTGTGGCTGCCCCATCCCTGGCAGCGTTCAAGGCCAGGTTAGATAGGGCTTGGAGCAACCTGGTCTACTGGAAGGTGTCCCTGCTTGTGGCAGGGGGTTGGGATTGGATGAGCTTTAAGGTCTCTTCCAACCCAAACCAGTCTGGGATTCTATGACATAAAATGTCTGGTCTACTTTCCACCTCTCAGGTGCTCTTGTCCACAGTTTTATGTGCCAGGTGGGACCCACATCCCACATCTATTGCTGCCTGCAGCAGACAGTGTGATGCAGTGCTTTGAGAGAAACACTGTGCTTCCCTCCTGGGGCTTGTCCAGCCCCCAAAGCAGGTGGAAGAAGGCTCAGTGAGCAGTGATGCAGTAAAGTATCCTTTGGTTACATCCTTCCCACAATCCCATCTGCAGATAAAACTGCATCTCAAAGTGGTTGCTCTAAGGTGGTATTCCATCTGGGAAACCCCATGCACCAGGACATGCTCTGCAGCCTGCTCTGGCATGGGTGGCTGGTGGTGCCATGGGGGCCCCTGCCCCTGCTGCCTTTTGGAGTATCTTTGCTGCTCTAACTCCCCTCCCAGGACCATAAGATGATTAAGGGATTGGAGCAGCTGTCATATAAAAAGAGGCTGAGGGAGATGAGACTGTTTTGCTTGGAAAAATGAAGGCTCGGATGGGTTCTTATCCATGTCTGGTGGGGGGTGAAGAAGGCAGAGGCAGATGCTCCTCATTGGTGCCCATTGAAAGACCAAGCACCAAAGTGAAGCTGAAATACAGAGATTTGAGTTAAACTTCAGAAAAGCATCTTCTGTGAGTGTGGTCAAGCACTGGCACAGGTTGGCCAGAGAAGTTCAGACATCTCCATCCTTGGAGATACTCAAAACTCAACTAGATGAGGTCCCACACTCTAGCTGACCCTGCTTTGCGCAGCAGGGAGTAGATAAGCATTTCCAAGGTCCCTTCCCACCTTAACTATTCTATAAGTCTTTGATCTGTGTGTCTCAGTGATGAGACCAGCACCAAGAGGTGCCAGATCTTTATGGGAAGGGATTTGAAAACCCAGTTCAGGTGGGTGAGCTCTGTCCCCAGCTCTCTGGACCCCTGCTTGGGCTCAGGTGCTGTGGTGTCTTCCCACCACAGGTACAGAAGACAGTAGAAACCAGGGCTGCCTGTGCTGAGCATCCCAATCGCATAGCCTCAGTGTAGCCACCTTGTGCCACCTTGGGTGACACTTCCAATGCCCAGCACCCAAATTTTGGCAACACTTGGCTGAGCTGTGGGTCAGGGATGCACCCAGGCAATGCCAGAAATCACAGTTATACCCCATGAGACCCACCACCACCCTCAAGCCTGCTGCACTGACTCCCAGCTTCTCCTGCCCCTGAGCAGTGGGGGCAAAGAACCACCCACACTGTGACACTGTCATCATTAAAGGTTTGGTTTTATTTCTGGTTTAAATCAAAATTAGTCATTCTCTGTAATTACATTATATATAGATTTTTATATATATTTTTATATAAGAATTTTTTGCCTTTTCTGTAGAAATCTGTAAATAAAAAAGAAAATCAAACAAACAAAACCAAAAGGTGGCACCTTCTGTCTGTGGGTCTGTCTGTCCCTCTGCTGCTCCTCCTGTCCCTGCCCTCCCTGGTGCTTCTCAACAGACCAGGAAAGGCTCTGGGCTGAGGTCATATCTCACCAATGTTCCCTACAGCCACAGCCAGGGAGGGGCAGGAGCATGGGGAGCTGGAAAGAAGAAACACCAGCAGAATATGCTAATATCTCATATCTCATTTTATTGAAGTCCTGGGGACTCCAGGTGGCAAAGGGCAGTGGTCCCTATAGCCCGGGCAAAGCAAATGGTGTGGTTTCCAAAGTGCAGCTCCAGAAATTTGCTAGTCTCCATGCTGCTCCAGCAGCTGACAGGGCAGAACAGGTGGCCTCCCATTGTGGTTTAAATAGCAATCAGAGGGTGGGATGTGCAGGAAGTCCCCCCCTGCCATGGGTGCTCTGTAAATCTGTGTGGTTGTGGTGAGCTGCTGTGTGGGTGCTGTTGCAGTGTGCTGCCAGGAGTGGCACGGGCCTGGCAGTGCCTTGGCCCTCAAAGGATGGCAGAGGGGTTGCATGGTTTCTCAGAAAGCTGTGCTGGCCATGCTGGCTGGGGCAAAGATCTGCGGGAGGCTGTCCAGGGTCTCCTCCAACCCCTGGTGAGCTGATTTGCCATCTTCCCCTGCAAGAACATGCTGTGGTCAGTGAAGTGAGTTCCAGAAGCTCTGTTCTATTCCCATACCCAGCCACCTTCCTTGGCCTTTGTCATGGTTTAAACAAAGTCAGCCATAAATCATGCAGTTGCTCTCTCACTCCCCCCCTTTTTGCCCTCCCCCGCTCCTGGAGTGATGGGAAGGAAAATCGAAAAGAATGCAACTCCCACGGGTTGAGATAAGAACAGTTTAATAACTAAGGTATAACACAAATCACTACTGCTACCACCAATAATAATAATGATAAGAGAAATAACAAGGGAAGAGAATACACCACCTCACCACCCGCTGATTGATAACTTGCCCCACCCCACCTGACCAAGCACTGACCGATACCTCATCCAACCCTGCAGTCCCTGGCCCTTCTGGGTAACTCTCAGTTGCTTCCTGGGCATGGCGTGCTGTGGTATGGAATACCTCTTTGGCTAGTTTGGGTCAGGTGTCCTGTCTCTGCTTCCTCCTGGCTTCCCCTCCTCCCTGGCAGAGCATGAGGCTCAGAAAGTCCTTGGCCAGACCAAACATTTGAGCAGTAACAGAAAACATCGGTGCTATCAGCACCGTTCCCAGGCTTAAAGTCAAAAACACAGAACTGCACCAGCTACCAAGAAGGAGAAAAATGACTGCTACTGCTGAACTCAGGACAGCCTTTCCAGGGAAACATGGCTAATGCCCAGCAGAGCTGAGACTGCATGATATGACCACAGAGTGAAGACCTTTCTTGTACTCTTTAGCACACCCTTGGGCAAGTCTCAGTTGGGATCTGGCTCAAAAAGCCCCCAGAGCTCCTGCTGTGGATGTTGCACATCGTGTTCTTTAGTTTCCTGCCTACACAGGGCAGGGATCAGGGATCACCCACAGGCTGCAGGAGAGCCTGGCTTGGGGCAAAGGGGCCAGGGCTCAGGGCTCTGCCACCTCCAGTATGTCAGACAGCTGTGCACATCTCCATACACGTTGTAGACCCTTTCTAATACCTAAAAGGGGCCGACAAGAAATCTGGAGAGGGGCTTTTGACAAAGGCCTGTAGGGACAGTACAAGGGGAAATGGCTTTAACCTGCCAGAGGGGAGATTGAGATGAGATCTTAGGAAGGAGTTCTTCCCTGTGAGGGTGGTGAGGCCCTGGCACAGGTTGCCCAGAGAAGCTGTGGCTGCCCCATCTCTGGCAGCGTTCAAGGCCAGGTTAGACAGGGCTTGGAGCAACCTGGTCTAGTGGAAAGTGGCCCTGCCTGTGGCAGGGGGTTGGAACTGGATGAGTTTTAAGGTCTCTTCTGACCCAAACCATTCTAGGATTCTATTCACAGGTATCCCAAGGGCTGCCCCAGGACCCCAGGCACACACAGGGTTGCATCCATAGGTGCTGGCTGTAGTCAGCACTCCCACCCGCAGCAGCCATCCTCTGAAAGATGTGGTGACATGGATAATATGCTGGGGCTAGAGACATAAGGCTTCTACATGTGCCAGGGTGCCATGGGGATGGGCTTTATGAACAACCAAGACATACAGACTCAAAACGTGGTATGCATGACAGGCTCTAAGATGGAGTCATTCATGAGCAAGGCGGCAGGAGCAGGGACAGGGGATGAGGAGGGCTCATGTGTCCCAACCTGTGCAGCACCTGGTGTGATCTGGAGGCCTAGAAACCCACTCAGATGGTTCTCTAAGTGCCATCTAGCAAATAATAAATGACAACCAGGCTTAGTGCTCTGTGGCCACAGGAGCCTGGACCTTACTACCTTCTGCCAGCTTGCTGTTGCCCAGCAGAGCTTGGGGCATGATGAGTGTCCTGGGTTCAGCTGTAACAGTTATTTTTCTCCTTCTTAGTAGCTGGTGCAGTGCTATGTTTTGGCTTTAGTCTGAGAACAATGCTGATAACACACCAATCTTTTAGTTGTTGCTAAGTAATGCTTACCCTGATCAAGGACTTTTCAGTCTCTCATGCTCTGTCAGTGAGGACGGGCACAAGAAACCAGGAGGAAGCAGAGACAGGACACCTGACCCAAAGAAGCCAAAGGGGTATTCCATACCACAGTACGTCACGCCCAGTATATAAACTGGGCAGAGTCACCTGGAAGGCCCAGATTGCTGCTCAGGTCAGTGAGCAATTGTATTGTGCATCACTTGTGTTTGTTCTTGTTTTTTCCCTTCCCTTTTTAGTTTTATATTCTCTCCCCTTGTTATTTCCTTTATCATTATTATTGGTGGTAGCATTAGTGGTTTTGTGTTTTACATTCTTTTGATTCTCCTCCCCAACCCTTCAGGAGTGTGTGTGGGGGGGAGATGGGGGGGAGTGAAAGAGTGGCTGCATGGTTCTGAGTTACCGGCTGGGCTCAAACAGGACAGTCCTTTGTGGCACTCAATGTGGGGCACAAAGGGTTGAGATAATGACAGATCTGACCAGAGTGTGGGTAATCATATTTGTGATAACCATTCATTGTTTCAGATTAATAGTCACTTATCACAATGTTGATTTATTTTCTCTTGGAGTTGTTGTGCTTGGTCTCAGACTATCAGCATGTCATACCTTACTTACAGCTAGTATTTGCTGGTTTAGTGTTTATTGGCTTTGGGGCCTGAGCTCAGGTTCTCGTTTCACTGTACTTGATGGTAATGACTTGTAATACAGTAGACTCATTGATCATGAAACTGATCTCGTATGTGTTAAGATCATCTAGTTCCAACACCCTGCCATGGGCAGGGACACCTCCCACTAAACCATGTCACCCAAGGCTCTGTCCAACCTGGCCTTGAACACCGCCAGGGATGGAGCATTCAGAACTTCCTTGGGCAACCCATTCCAGTGCCTCACCACCCTTACAGTAAAGAACTTCTTCCAATCTAAACTTCCCCCATTTAAGTTTTAACCCATTATCCCTTGTCCTATCACTACAGACCCTAATGAAGAGTCCCTCCCCAGCATCCTTTCCAGAGAAGTATGGGGGAAGGAATTGTGGCAAGATATTTGGGCATTCATCCAACAAGCTCGAGTCACAGTGTTCCATGTAGATGTCCACTGTGGAGCTGACACCCTAGAACGATGGTATAATTCTGTTGTAGATGGACAAGCAAAAATCTCCCAAGTTGTGGTGGAAGACCCTTATTGCAAACAACAGACCGGTCTGGCCAAATGGGCACATCAGAAATGCAGACATCTTGGATGGAAAGCCACAGGTAGACCCAGGACCACGGAATTCTTATAAATTCAGATATCATTAAAATGGTGATAGCCCAGTGCCCCATCTGCCAACTTAAACAGCAAAGGTTTGTACTACATTTAGTACGAAGGCGATTGAATCAGGGAAAATTACCAGGGCAAGTCTGGCAAATGGATTATATAGATCCTCTGCCAGCCCATCAGGGTTGTCGATATGTGTGTACAGCCATGGACAAATACTCTGGATATTTAATAACACATCCATGTAGACGAGCAACCCAGGATAGTACAATTAAACCACCGGAATTGATTATTTTATACTATGGCATTCCTTTGCAAATTCAGAGCAACAATGGTTATCACTTTAAAAACCAGAAGGTACAACAATTTGCTGATATGAACAACATCAAATGGATATTTCATATACCATATTATCCACAAGCTGCTGGATGAATTGAATGGATGAATGGCTTGCTTAGGGAACAGTTGAAGAAACTGGGGGGAGGCAAATTAAACACATGGAGAGACCATTTGCCTGAAGCACTACAGATATTGAACAACAGACCCATTTGGGAAATGGAAACCCCTTTAATGAGGATGACTACTCCTAATTTGCAAATAAAACCATTAACAGTGGCAGAGACCCTCACATACTGGGAAATAAAGGAGGGAGCTTTAGCACTTTATCGAGTGAGTCCAGATGCTGCAGGTTTAGATTTGTATACTTTACAAATGCATAGGTCGAACACTCGAGGCATTTGTGTCATTGATACTGGTATTGGAGTATATATTCCATCAGGTTACTTTGGTTTGATAGCCCCAAGGTCCACTTTGGCTATCAAAGGTATTCAAATACTTGGGGGCATAATAGATTCTGATTATCAAGGGGAGATCAAGGTGATTTTGTTGAATAGCAGAGATCAAGATATCTTAATCCAGCCATGAGACCATGTTGCCCAAATGTCAATTTTGCCTGTGTTGAAAACGCAAGTGAGAAGGGGAGAAGCATCACAGATAACTACAGATCAAGGGAACTGTGGATTTGGATCCACTGAGCAACTGAATAGTGGAGCTAAAGTTTGAGTTCACGCATGCAACATCCCACCTGAGCCAGCTGAAATTATTGCCACTGTAAAAGACAATGCAGTATTAGTGATTAAATCCAGACAAGAAAAATGGGAATATGTCTTTGAGAATAAATGTTATTTGAGAAAATATTATTATGTTTTAGTTTTGTGTTTTACAGAAATTACAGATCCTAGCTGTCCTCATATGTCTTATGGCCCCTTTGGATGATGACATTACCCCGGGAAGATATCTGAAAAGGACTGACATCTCGCTTGTGCGCTGGAGATGGAAGAGCGGCACCAGATCTTGCAGACAAGATAATTGCACCTGTAATGTGAATGAACCTTGCCATTGTAGCAAGTTCAACATTTCCTCAGGAGTACATGGGTGGAAAACCAGTTTGTCAGAAAAATGCTACTAATAATTGTCTGTACAACATCAAATGGATTAAGATGTAGTAACTATAGCTAATGCTAGTGTTCTTGCTATCACATGTTGTAACCTCTCTAGTTCTTATACTCACTGTGCTGATAGTACTGAAAATGTATACCATCTGAGTAGTAGTATTTGGGAATATAACTATAGCATCCCTCAGTGTGCATAATAGTTGTTACGTTCATTGACAATATGGAATTGCTGTCTATGCTACCAATTATGAGACGTTGTGTCACATGTGTCTCTGTCATGACTGGGAATCAAAGGACCGAATGTATGTAATGGATGGGAGCCTAGCTGCGAGTTGATTCCCTCTCATGACTGAGAGACATAACAAAGGATGTTGTTTGCCACAGTGTATTCCAAAGAGTATATATGTTTATGTTCATCGTGATTGTTTGTCAGAAAGAGACAGGAAAACAGAAGTGTACAGCTGTTCTATGACCTTCATACTTGGCCGCACTGGGGTGCCTGGCCAATGCTCTCAGAGTCGACCAGGTGAGATCATGAGAAACTGCATGGCCCCACGAATAAACAGTTACAGATCTGGCATACAGCTATTTATTTTGATAAAGGTATAAAAGCAGGACCCTCTTGTGGCCATGAGAGAAGCCTCACCTATGGGTGGACGCACCATGTAGGAGTTTTTCCAGTCACCTGAGACTCCTGGCATCAGCTGCAATGGGGCTTCCCGGCTGGAAGTGTGGGACAGGATGATGATTCAGTGGTAATTGGTGATGTATTTCTTCTTAATCTCTGTTCTTTCTATATGGTAATAATTTAATGCATTGCTAACTTTCCTTGGTACTTATATACACATCTCTCTGATTTGATTTATTGTACTTATTTGCTATATATAGAGAGATATTTACCTAATTCACATTAGTGTGCTTGCTATGGAGGGTTTATTGGCTTCAGTGTGTTTGTTTAATGAACTGTGCATATTATACAGCTAGTGTGTGGTCACTTTGTGGCACACCCTGTCTGTCAGCAGAACAGTATCGCACCGACAGAGACTCCCTGATTCCTGCCCATAAGCTGATCCATACACTGGAGAGCCAAGGAGTGATCAGTAGGACCCACTCACTCTTTAATAGCCCCATATAGCCAGTGCAAAAGTCTAATGGAAAGTGGAGACTAACAGTAGAATATCGTGGCCTGAATGAAGTCACACCACCATTGAGTGCTTCCGTACCAGACATGCTAGAACTTCAATATGAACTGGAGACAAAGGCGGCCAAGTGGTATGCCACAATTGATATTGCCAATGCATTTTTCTCAATTCCTTTGGCAGCAGAGTGCAGGCCACAGTTTGCTTTTACTTGGAGGGGCGTCCAGTACACTTGGAACTGACTGCCCCAGGGGTAGAAACACAGACCTACCATCTGCCATGGACTGATCCAGACTGCACTGGAACAGGGGCAAGCTCCAGAACACCTGCAATACACTGATGACATTATTGTGTGGGGCAATACAGAAACACAGAATAGTTAAGGTTGGAAAGGACCTTAAAGATCATCAGCGGAAGAAGTTTCTGAGAAAGGGAGGAAAATAATCCCAATCCTGCTGAAAGCCAGTTTTGGCATAAAACGGAGTAAGGTCAAGGGACCTGCACAGGAGATTCAATTTTGGGGAATAAAATGGCAAAATGGACGTAGACAGATCCCCACAGATGTGATCAACAAGATAACAGAAATGTCTCCACCAACTAATAAGAAAGAAACACAAGCTTTCTTGGGTGTTGTGGGGTTCTGGAGAATGCACATCCCAAATTATAGTTTGATTGTAAGCCCTCTCTATCATGTGACCCGGAAGAAGAATGATTTTAAATGGGGCCCTGAGCAGCAACAAGCTTTTGAACAAATTAAACGAGAGATAGTTCATGCAGTAGCCCTTGGACCAGTCCAGACAGGGCCAGATGTGAAAAATGTACTCTACACCACAGCTGGGGAGAATGGTCCTACCTGGAGCCTCTGGCAGAAAGCTCCATGGGAGACTTGAGGTCGACCCTGCGGCTTTTGGAGACGGGGATACAGAGGATCCCAGGCCAGCTATATTCCCACTGAGAAAGAGATACTGGCAGCCTATGAAGGGGTTTGAGCTGCTTCAGAAGTGATTGGCACTGAAGCACAGCTCCTCCTGGCACCCTGTTTGCCCATGGATATTCAAAGGCAGGGCCTCCTCTGCACATCATGCAACCGATGCTACATGGAGTAAGTGGGCCACACTAATTACACGAGCTAGAATAGGAAATCTTGGTCCCTCATTGTACAAAATTACTTCCTCATGTCACCAGTGTGGCTTGAAGGAGAACCACAGTGAATGACCAAGTGACATGTGGCCAGGTTAAGAGCCAGTCCTGGTATGGGAAAGCCAGGTCCTAGAGCTGCAGATGTTCATCCCCCATCACAGAGCTACAGCCGACCCCTCTGACTTTAGTTTTTACAGAAATCAGCAAAGCAGCTTCAAAACCTCCTGGCAGTCCAATGCTGCAGATACTGTGCAGAGTTTTATCTGCAGGGTTGATGCCCTGAGGGCTGGAGAAGGACCAGCCCTTGTACTAAGCCAGGCTCAACCACAGACAGGCTGGCACCAAGGCCACCAGCAGCATCCCTTGCCAAGGGGCCAGGCTCCCCGCATCCGGGCACCAGGGCTGTGGCAGCCTCCAGCCCTCTCCCCCTCACAGCATCCCCACACAGCAGCAGAAATAGAAGTGATATAAATTGCCGCCCTACAAATAACCTTAAGCACGAGGCAGTGAGCTCATCCCAGCCTGGTGATGGCCTCAACCCATGCTGAGGCAGGCCTTGGGCTGCCTGCACTGTTCCCTGGGGACCCCAAATGACAGCTCTCTGCCTGCGATGGGTCTCCCAGGTCCTGTCCTTTAAGTCAGAGCCATGGAAGGAGCTCCAGTGCCCACCAAGCCACAGCCACCAGTGCAGGCTGGAGTCCAGCATGGTGGCATCCCTGGGAAATGTCCTTGTGCCACTGCTCAGCTCCTTTTGGGGTAGCAGCAGGCACTGGATGATGCCCAACTGAGGCACCCCGCAGCAACCCAAGCTGCAGATCCCTGGGCAAAGCGGGAGTGCTGGCCAGAAGCCTCAGACAAGGTTTGGGAAGAGATGCCCCCATCCCCACCACCATCCCTGCTGCAGATTAATGGTTATCCCCCAGTCACACCCCAACACCCACCTCATTGCTGCCCATCCCAGCATCCCCATCCCTGCCCTGCCCATGGCTGCTGCATTCCCATGCTCAACCCCATCATGTTGTGTCCTCTATGGGGGCTCAGCTACCACCACACCAGCTCTCACCACAGCTCCAGGAGCTTGTGGTGATGCACTGGGGACTTCCACCCACCGAGAACCAGCAATGCTGCCAGCAGCAAGCCCTGTGGGTGCCTGATTTTGCACAGCCTCATAGCCTGACACCCCAGCCCTGTTAGTGGATGCAGCAAGGCTGCTCCTCAGCCACCATCCAGGAGCTAGGTCTTCAGCCAACACAGGGTTTATAGGAAGGTCAGGTCTTCCCAGTGGCCTCAGTAATCTTCTCTGAGAATCTGGTAAAGGTAAAACCCTCTGAGGCTGTTTGCAAGCCCTGGGATGGCCAGAGGTGCGGCAGGGAAAGAGTTAATGGTGTGAGGCCCTCCCAAACACTTTGTGACAGTCTGGGGAGGACTGGGAGATAGGAGGATTGGGCCAGCAACAAAGCAAGGTCTGTCTCATTAATTCCTCCAAGCATTCCTCCCCTCAGTCACCCAGAAGGAGGGGGAAGCAGCCACCTGACATGGAGCACCCAGGTCTCTCAGGAGAAACCCACCCCGGGGTCCTGTCACGCTCCCGGGGTGATGGAGGAGAGATGGTTGCAGCCTCTCCTCCAGGACCGATGTCTCTGGCGTCACGGCCCTACGTGGACACAGGCAACTTCCCCCTGCCCAGCATTCCAGAGGGATATGAGGCGGGCAGGGCATGGCTCACACCACCATCTCCTCTGCAAATAAGCGGCCCCATCCCAAACCCATGAGCAAAGCAACACATCCTGGACAGGTGCAGGGGGACGGGGACGGGACACCGGGTGACACTGGGTGGGGGGTGCTCGCTCCGACATACTGGTTCCTTCTCCGAGTGCCTCTGGGCCCCGCCGCAGGCTACAGAGCTGCCCTCATAGCCACAAGGCAATGGATCAGAGCGATACAGGGTTAACCAAAGTACAAGGGGGTTAGAGGAATTCGCTTGCTTAAACAAAGGTATTGTCTGTACCTATCATGCCTACTAAACAGAACAAAGGCACTAACTATTGATAAGAAAAGCAGACACCTGGTTCTAGTGATAAGGAAGAGCAGAGCCTGATTCTACTCATAAGCAGCTATTGATAAGGAAAAACAGGTGCCTGATAAGGGGGAGAAGCAGATGGTGTATGGCTGGGACACTGACCAAACCCTAAGGCCATACGTGAAGACTAAAAGGTGAAAAGTTTAAGAAGAGAAAGACTCATTTACTTCATCTTGAAGACCCCTACTCACAGGAGAAAGACTCATTTACTTCATCTTGAAGACCCCTACTCACAGGAGAAAGACTCATTTACTTCATCTTGAGACCCCTGCCCATGACCAGAGGGGGGGCACTGAGCAATCGAAAAGGACCTTCTAGCTCATTATAATATGAAACGGGGATAGATACTAAATATGTATAGGTGTATCGAGTAATCTAATGCATATGTATACCTTAAGAGAATAAATGTAGAGGGAAAAATGACCCTGGGTGTGCATACTTTGGAGGAACTATCCCCATGCACCTCAGTGCTGAATAGAAAGCATACCTACTTTACAACTTTTAATGAGTTGTGGAGTCTATCCGTGTATCAATTTGGCAAGCCAGCCAGGAGACGTCTGTTCGGCTGCAGGATCGGCTGAGAGGCAGACATCCTAGGCACCCCAGGCCGCTTGCCTGGAGGAGCTCCGCTTCTCGTCTGCTCACTGCTGGGACAGACAACAACCTGTGCCGACTGCAGAGAAACGGTATTATGTAATTATGGAATTATGTAATTTAGGGGGCCTGTAAGGCGTACGCATGGCCCGGGGCTGCTGGTAAGGCGCGCAAAGACGTCTGGCGCACAGAGAAGTTCCCCTTGGCAGGTAGGGCTTGCAAGCAGGGGGCTCGCTGACCGATAGAGCGGCTGCAAGCAATCCTGAAGGCAGTTCGGGCGAGTCCGGGTTTTTGCTGCATCCCAAGTTTTGGGAGCCAGGAAGGACCTGCTAATGACTGTAGAGTAAGCAGGTGAAAAGTAGGCAAACCCACCAGGTCTCCGCTGCATACCAAGTTTTGGGAGCCAGGATGGGCCTGGTAATGACTCTAGGAAGCAGGAGAAGGGTAAGCGGAACCACTGTGTGGAGTGTGCCTGTGGGATCCCGTTTGGCTGTGAAAGTGTTTTGTGTGGCTGAGACGTGGCATAGCTACAAAGCAAGTGTGGAGTCCTGATCTGGGGTACCATGTTCTCCGCCAGGAGAGCGGCCAGAGACTGACGAAGTGTCTTTGTTTTGTATTGTGTCTAAGTGTTTTGTGTGTATATGTCAGTCGTTAGTGTTAAAGATTACAGTGTTTAAGCAGTGGGGGAGGAGTAGACAAAAGTAAACTGTGGCTAATGGGGGGGTTAAGAAGAGTTCCCTCTCTGTGCCCCAGTGGCTGTATAAGAGAAGTATAACCTCTAATATCTGTAGTCCTACTCTTGAGACCTGGACTTTACACTCAGTACCAGAGGCTTGCAGCATTACATACGGGTGCATAATAGCTTTTGAACAGTGGTGATGCAGAGGGTTGACCAATGTACAGGGGGGTGGTACGGGGGGGGGGGGGGGTGTTGTACAAGGGGGTTAGAGGAATTTGCTTGCTTAAACAAAAGTATTGTCTGTTGTAAATGCCTACTAAGCAGAACAAAGACACCTGGTTCTATTGATAAGGAAAAGCAGACACCTGGTTCTACTGATAAGGAAAAGCAGACACTTGGTTCTATTGACAAGGAAAAGCAGACACCTGATTCTACTGATAAGCAGCTATTGATAAGAAAAAGCAGACACCTGAATCTACTGATAAGGGGGAGAAGCAGATGGTTTATGGCTGGGACACCGACCACACCAAACCCTAAGGCCATATGTGAAAAGCTCAAGAAGAGGAAGACTCATTTACTTCATCTTGAAGACCCCTACCCACAGGAGGAAGACTCAGTTACTTCATCTTGAGACCCCTGCCCATGACCAGAGGGGGCACTGCGCAGTCGCAAAGGA
This sequence comes from Pezoporus flaviventris, assembly GCF_033815535.1. Lineage (NCBI taxonomy): Eukaryota > Metazoa > Chordata > Aves > Psittaciformes > Psittacidae > Pezoporus > Pezoporus flaviventris. Next base: position 654,881 of record NW_026892586.1, read on the forward strand.
CCTTCTAGCTCAGTATAATACAAAGCGGGGATAGGACATGAATATGTATGAGAAATTATCCCCATGCGTCTCAGCGCTGAATAAAAAGCATACCTACTTTACAACTTTTAATGAGTTGTGGAGTCTATCTGCGCATCAGTGCAACCTGCCGTGGATATTAAGACAGTGTAAATTTTGCTGGAACTGAAACTATGATCTAACAACAGGGGAGTTGATCTGCAGAACCCAGAGATATTATTTTGCTGAACCCCCTGAGAATATCATAAAACTTGTGTGTAGGTGCTCTCATATTTTTTTAAGTGCATTTGCAGAGCACTGGGAAAGAGAAGCTATAGAGATTTGTAAAAGATTATTTGAAATGGGAGCCGGTCAAAACAAGGGAATTCTGAAGAAAAGCCCATTGGGTTACAGTTTGGCACATTGGAAAGAACTGAGAGGGTCTTCTGGGGGCTCAGTAAACAAGAAAACATTGATAAAATATTGTAACCAATGGTGGCCTTTATATACTTTGGAAGATCAGGAGAAATGGCCTAAAAATGGAACTCTGAATTATAATACATTGTTACAGTTAATGTTGGTTTTGAGGTGGCCAGGAAAATGGAATGAAGGAATATATACAGATATGTTTTTCACTTTAAGAAACCACCCGGAGTGGCAGACAGAATGGGAAATTAATATAGCTCTGCCAGATCCCTAATTTTGGCTTTGGAAAAGGACAGGGAAAAACAGAAAGCTAAGCTGGAGAGATGTTGTTCAGCCCGTGATATTGGGGGAATGATGTTTAAAAGTTAAAAAACAGTAATCAGTAAAATAAATAGGAAAATTATATATCACAGGTACCTCTGAGAGGTATTCATAAGGTTGCACAATACGCCTATACATATTCATGTCCTATCCCCGCTTCGTATTATACTGAGCTAGAAGGTCCTTTGCGACTGCGCAGTGCCCCCTCTGGTCATGGGCAGGGGTCTCAAGATGAAGTAAATGAGTCTTCCTCTTCTTGAACTTTTCACCTTTTAGTCTTCACATATGGCCTTAGGGTTTGGTCAGTGTCCCAGCCATAAACCATCTACTTCTCCCCCTTATCAGTAGATTCAGGCGTCTGCTTTTCCTTATCAGTAGAATCAGGCGTCTGCTTTTCCTTGTCAATAGAACCAGGGGTCTGCTTTTCCTTATCAATAGTTAGTGACTTTGTTCTGCTTAGTAGGCATGATAGGTACAGACAATACTTTTGTTTAAGCAAGTTAATTCCTCTAACCGCCTTGTACAACCCCCTTGTACAACCCCCTTGTACATTGGTCAACCCTCTTCATCATGAGCAGCTGCCCAGTGCCCACCCCAGCTTGTCTGGGCTCACCCACCCCAAATGAAGACCACCAAGCTGGTCCTACATGCTCCCTCACAGCAAGGTAGGTCTTCAGATACTGAGCATTTAGAACGGAATGGAATCATAGTGTTAGTAATAGGTGAAATAGGTGCACCTTTTGCAGGATCGGAGACAGCTAAGGTGATGGTATTGGGAGAATAGGATAATCAAAGCTGACTAGGTGGGGTGGGAAACGAAGAGCCCCTTGTAAAAATCCAATTGGGAAATAAAGAAGTAAAGTTTTTAATAGATACAGGGGCCACTTATTCGGTTTTAAATGACCTACACAGAAAATTAGGAAAGAGGACTACAACAGTTGTAGGAGCCACAGGGAAGGAAGAAACATGGCCATTCCTGCAGCCCCTAGACTTGCGATTCAGGGGAAAAGAATTAACACATGAATTTTTGTATGTATCTGAATGCCCCATTCCCCTTTTGGGATGGGATTTGTTAGCTCAATTGGACGCAACGATTATTTTCAAAAATGGTGAGTTAATAATGCAAATTCCAGAATCAAAAACAGGAAAAATTTTGGTCCTTAAAGATAAGCCTATTGCTCAAATCCCGGAGGAGGTAGAACAGGCTGTGATACCAATAGTTTGGGAGACAGAAATTCCGGGGAAATCAAAAATGGCTCAACCAGTAACAGTGGAACTTAAGGATGGAGCTAGACCAGTAAGAATTAAACAATATCCATTAAAACTAGAAGCAAGATATGGAATTATAAAAACAATTGAGAAATTTTTAAAATATCAAATTTTAGAAGAATGTGAATCAGAATACAATACACCAGTATTTCCAGTAAAAAAGCCAAATGGCAAGTATAGGTTGGTACAAGATCTGAGGGCAATAAATGAAATAACAAAGGACATCCATCCGGTAGTAGCAAATCCCTATACATTGTTAACATCTGTGAAGGAAAAGTATAAGTGGTTTACAGTGATTGATTTAAAAGATGCCTTCTTCTGCATTCCCCTTGACAAAAGTAGTAGGAAATTATTTGCGTTTGAATGGGAAAATCCACAGAATGGACGGAAGACACAATTAACATGGACCAGACTTCCACAAGGATTCAAGAACAGTCTAACCCTATTTGGGAACCAACTGGCCAAGGAATTGGAATCATGGACTACTCAAGGAAAAATACAGGTACCAAGATCACAATACCTTTTGCTACAGTATGTGGATGACATTTTTATCACAACAGAGCAAGAGTCCCTGTGCATAAAGGTAACAATTGAAATTCCAAATCAGTTGGGCTTGAATGGTTATAAGGTCTCAAAAGAAAAGGCACAAATTGCATGCATGACTGTACTGTATCTGGGATGAGAAATTTCGCAGGGGCAGCGAAAACTGGGAATAAATCGTATAGAAGCAATTTGTGCCATTCCAGAACCATGGAATCTACATGAATTAAGAACCTTTCTGGGCATGGCAGGGTGGTGCAGATTGTGGACAATGGACTATGGACTTATTGCTAAACCCCTGTATGAAGCCCAGAAAGCACCTGCTTTTGTTTGGGATAAACCACAGAAAGAGGCCTTTAAGAAATTGAAGGAGGCATTAATGAAATCTCCAGCATTGGGACTCCCGGACTTGACAAAGGACTTTCAGTTATTTGTCCATGAGAGACAGAGATTAGCACTGGGAGTATTAACCCAGAAACTGGGAAGATGGAAGAGACCAGTGGGATACTTTTCAAAACAACTAGACCCGGTAAGTGCGGGATGGCCCTCATGTTTAAGAGCAGTAGCAGCAACTATTGTTCTAATACAGGAGGCCAGAAAACTGACTTTGGGAAAACACATTGAAGTGTTTGTGCTGCACATGGTAACAACCGTCTTAGAACAAAAAGGGGGATATTGGTTATCTCCTAGCAGAATGATGAAATATCAAGCAATATTAACAGAACAAGATGATGTGAGTTTGAAAACCACTAACTTGTTGAATCCAGCAGCTTTTCTAGGAACTGATCTAGAAGAAGGAACCCTTGAACATAACTGTATAGAGGTTATCAAACATACATATGCAACCAGGACAAACTTGAAAGATGTACTTCTTGAGCAACTGGACTGGGAACTTTTCACAGATGGAAGCAGTTTTGTGGAAAACAGGACGCGATATGCAGGATATGCTGTGACGACGCAGCAGGAAGTAATTGAAGCAAAAGCATTAGTCCCTGGAACTTCAGCCCAACGGGCAGAGTTGATAGCTCTCACAAGAGCGCTGGAACTGAGTAATGACAAAAGGGTAAATGTATGGACAGATTCAAAATATGCATTTGGTGTAGTACACATACACGGAGCATTATGGAAGGAACGAGGACTGTTATCTTCACAAGGAACTAATATAAAATATCAAAAGGAAATTTTGGAATTAATAATTGCTGTACAAAAACCTAAACAGGTGGCTATTATGCATTGCAAAGCACACCAAGGAGGAACTTCAAAGATATCTGAAGGAAATACACTGGTCGATCAGACAGCTCGGCAAATAGCTTGGAAGGTATGGAACATGATGGCCCTGATACCTCTCAAGGTAAGCCCACTCCATGCCTATCTTCCACAGGTTCCAACGTATTCAAAAGAAGATGAAAAACTGGCAGGACTTTTGAAAGCTCAAAAGAATTCTGAGGGGTGGTACACAACGGCAACTGGGCAAGTAATAGTACCCCCAGCAATAATGCGAAAGATTTTGCAAACCAAACATCAGAAATGCCATTGGGGTGCAGAAGCTTTGGTAACTTATTTAAGATGAGGAATAATTTCCACACAGATGTTAACTATGGCAAAATCAGTAGGATCAAAATGTGAAATTTGTCTGAAAAATAACCCAGTAGTAAAAAGACAAGTGGAAATGGGAAGGATCAGGATAGGGGCAGAACCATTGGCAGGTTGACTTTGTGGAATTACCAAAGGTACAAGGGTACAGATATCTGTTGGTAGGGGTTGACACCTTTTCTGGATGGCCGGAAGCCCTTCCCTGTCACACCAATAAGGCAAAGGAGACAGTAAAATGGTTACTCAAAGAAATTGTCCCACGGTTTGGAGTTCCTTTAGGAATATCATCAGACAGAGGTCCACACTTTGTTGCAACAATAGTACAGGAAGTAAGTAAATTGTTGGGAATATCATGGAATTTACATACCCCTCGGAGACCCCAGTCTAGTGGGCAAGTAGAAAGGATGAACCAAACGATAAAAAGACACATTAGTAAAATATGTCGGGAGGCCAAAATAAGATGGCCACAAGCACTACCTATAGCTTTATTACGAATCAGGATAAAACCCAGAAGTGGAATGACAGTGAGCCCCTATGAGATCCTCTATGGAAAACCATATGAGGCACCAGAACCTAATCCTAATACACACATCAAAGGAGAACAGGATGTTTATAATTATGTGTTGTCTCTAGGCAAAACATTAACCAAACTGAGAAGTACTCTGGTGTGGAACAGACCATTGTCCTTAGAGAATCCAGTACATGATATTCAACCAGGAGATCAAGTATACATCCGAAACTGGAATGAAGAACCATTAAAAGAACGGTGGGACGGACCTTACCAAGTGCTGTTAACAACATTTACTGCAGTAAAGGTAGAAGGAATAAATTTTTGGATACGTTATACACGAGTAAAGAAAGTTCCAAAGGTTTGGGAAACACAGGTACTAAGCCCTACAAAGCTGAGATTGAAATGTAAGTAAGATGTCTGGGTTCATTTACAAAACTTTAATTGTTGTTTGGTCATTAACACAGCTGATGGTTGTTCCCTCTCTAGAAATTCCTCAGAAAAGAGATGTTTTGACACGGCTCATAGGACAAGATGCCATTCTGACCTGCAAGTTCATAGACACCATTCCGGTAAGAACAACGCCAATAAGGGTAACTTGGGAAAAGGTAAATAGTCCTCCCCAATATTCAGACCTTATCTTTGACAGTAAGAAACATAGGACTCAACTGCAGGGTAAATGGAAGTTGAAAGGTAAAGCTAAAAATAGACCCAATGGACGGAACCAAAATGTAAGGGGAATAGAATTAAAATTATCAAACTTAACTTTTGAAGACCAGGACAAATATCGATGCATTATAAGAACAAATGAAAGTGTAGATTATGCAGAAAGAACACTAATTGTCAACTCTGTAGGAAATTATGGAATGGAAACAAATCACAAATCTGCAATTGACCATAGTGAAATTAAAGTTACAGGAAAAGTTAAAAGATCAGTGTATCCAACACAAATAGTTCAGGTATCCCGCCAGGATCCCAAAGAAAACTTAATGATAGGCCTAATCGAAGATTTCGCAAAAATGCAAAATACAAGTAAAATAACGGCATGTTTACCAATACCAAAAGTGGCCGGAGAACCGATTGAATGGGAAATAATAACGTTCTCACTTCCAGAAATTAATAAAACAATTACATGCCAGGAGAAGGAAATGACAAAGAACATAACGCCGACAGAATATCATAAGGAAGGTATTCTGGGGACTTCCATAACAAAGTCATTATGTGAAAAGAAACTAAACTCTCAGTTTACCTCTTATGAAGGAGGAGTTGGGAGATGTATTTATGATAAAGAAACTAAAGTAAATAGGCAAGTAAATGAAAAGATGTGGGAATGCCAAAAGGTAAATGATTCAAAACAAAGTTGGGATACAGTCTGGTCAATGAGTATCCTGCAAAAATTTCAATATGCTGGAGATACACCCTGGTGTCTTAGATGGACAGGGAAAGAAAATACAACAGGGGACATAAATAATTTACTATCAATGAACAGAGTTAGGAACTTATTAAAAATGTTCCCTGGTGGAATTGTACAAGAATTCTAGATTGTGATACTGACCCTGAAAAGATTGCAATACTTCCAGTTAAAGTTGTCTTGATGGCTGGGTGTGCATGTCGAGGACTAAAAATAGGAGGAAGAACAATTAATGTTCCAGACAAGACTGTAGGCTGTAAATACTCAACAGTACACAGTATGGGACACTTTGTTTGGGCAATCAGTGATGGGACCTGGACTACCCACTTACCTATGGAAGGTCCAGTTAAAGAAATTACTTTAGGATTACACACACTCTGTCCAATTTGGAAGAAATCACCATTTAAAGGTAAGCTGGAAACCCTACAAATTCGAACAAAAAGGGATATAGATGATGATGAAGATACCTGGCAAGAGCCCTCCACGGGAGTCAAAGTAGGATGGGCTTTAGAATCCCTATTCACTCAGGTTGCAACCTACCTAAACAGAGAAATGATTTATAATCTGATCGGGCAGAGAGACTAGCCAGGATAACAAAGAAAGGATTTAGAGATTTGAACTTACAGCTACAAGCAACAACTAAAATGACCTTGCAGAACAGAATGGCATTGGATATGTTATTAATCAAAGAACATGGTGTTTGTGAATATTTGAAAGACAGAATAGATCATTGTATTCATATTCCTAACGTAACTGCGAACATAGAATACGATATTTCCCAACTGACCAAAACAGAACAGGAAGCAGAAAAAGAAAAGAAGTACATTGAACAAAGTTGGATTGGAGCACTCTTCGATAGTTTGGGCCTTCACCTTACAGGATGGATCCGTTCCCTCGTGCAAACTAATTGTGATACTGATTGTATTTATAATGCTATATCTGATGTATCTTTGTGTCCGAAAGGAGATAGCCTGGAGCAGTGCATGGACTCATCAAATAATAGGAGCAGTGACAAGAGAATATCCAAAGTATCCAACACCCCTGCCTACCTATCGAGAGACAGAAACTTAAAATTAAGGATGAAAATACTTGCTGAAATGAAGTATTTTCAAAGGGGGGAAATGTTAGTAATAGGTGAAATTGTGTGTGTTGAAACAATAGTACAAAGAGAAAAGATGATTATATTTAAAAATCTGTTAATCAGTAGAGGGGTTTTATGTATTAGGAAAGTTTAAGAACAAACTGAAATTCTTCTATTGTGTATCTTAGTTACTTTATAACTAAACATTACAATGGTAGCTATAACAATAAGCAATTAACATAGCCATATATGGGAAAGGGTATATGGGTGGATTTAGGGGAGTATTGTGAAACTCTACCGAAGCAGAACTCACGAACACACCAGGAGTAGTCAAGTGAAAATAAGAGAATGCTGGCGTCCACATAATGGTTGGGACCTGTCCAAGGAACAGAAAGCTGAACAGGAAAAGCTGAAGAAGACTTCTTACTTCATCCGAGGAAGACTCCTTACTTCATCAGGACGACCACCAGAGGGGGCTGCACAAGCGCAGAAGAGGCTGATGTCGTAATAGACTGATGTGGCAATCTTTGATGCATATGTATTAGTCAATGATGTAATCTGTGTTGAATATGTATTAGCTATGAAAATTCTTAGTGTATAAATTGCGAGTGCGATGTGACGGGGTTGGAGCCAGATTTGGGTGCATACCCCTGGTTCCCGGCACCTTAATAAAGCACCTCATATAACCATTCCGGTGGTTATGTGTAGTTCTTACGCTAACAATAGAATCATAGAATCCAATAATGGTTTGGGTTGGAAGGGACCTTAAGATCATCCAGTTCGAACCCCCTGCCATGGGTAGGGATGCTTTCCACTAGACCAGGTTGCTCCAAGGCCCATCCAACCTGGCTTTGAACACAGTCAGGGATGGGGCAGCCACAGCTTCCTTTGGCAGCCTGTTCCAATGCCTCGCCACTCTCACTGTAAAGAACTTCCTTATATCTAACCTAAATCTCAGCTGTTTAAGTTTGAACCCATTCCCCCTTGTCCTGTCACTCCAGTCCCTGATGAAGAGTCCCTCTCCAGCATCCTTGTAGGCCGCCTTCAGATACTGGAAGGCTGCTCTGAGGTCTCCATGAAGCTTCTCCAGGCTGAACAGCCCCAGTGTTCTCAACCTGTCTTCATATGGGAGGTGCTCCCTCCCCCTGATCATCCTCATGGCCTCCTCTGGACTTGCTCCAACAGCTCCATGTCCTTCTTATGTTGAGGACACCATAACTAAACACAGTAATCCAGTCCCCAAGTCCAATAGAACAGGATGGCATGGCATAGCATAGAATATTTTCACTTGGAAGGGACCTACTACAACCTAGTCCAACTGCCTGACTACTTCAGGGCTGACCAAAACATAAAGCACATTATTAACATCTTTGTCCAAATGCCTCTTCAGTACTGACAGGCTTGGGCCATCAACCACCTCTCCAGGAAGCTTGTGCCAGGGTTTGACCACCCTCTCAGTAAAGATCTGGGGTGCTTGGAGGTGGAATGACCCACACCACCATGTTTCGCTTACCTATGCACCACCATTGCAAGGTAAAACAGCATTCCCAGCTGCTGGCAGGATAGGCAGCAGCTCTATCGCTGTGAAATCCTCAGGAGAGGGGACTTCAGGGAGCCTGGGGCTGCCTGCAGCTCTCCTCCCCTTGGCCACACTTCTGCTTGCCCTGACAGACTGGGAATGTTGATCTAAACACTCCCTGTGCCAAGTCTGGGGCTGGCACACTGGACAGGCTTTTCCAGGTCACTAGGAGCTTGCTGGGCACAGACCAGCTTTGCAAACAAAAGCAAGGGCATTCTTGACACCCTGCAGAACCCCCAGCCTGCCTGCTCCCCAAAGCCCCCTCCTGGGAAGGGGTTAACCTTCCAGCATGGGTACAGATACTCCTAGACCTAAGACACAGAAGGAGGCTTCCTGGCAGTCCCTGCCCATGCTGGGAAGCTGGGTGCTGGAGCCCCTGAGTGTGAGGGCACCTTATCTGAGCACTGTCTGGCATCACCCAGCACCTTGCTGGAGCCTGGTGACCCAGGACCACTCTGAACACATTCCCCTCTCCCTACCAGCTGCCTGCCTTTGCCTGTGCGATGCAGAGGAAGGTCTGAGCCATCAACACAGCCCCACACTGAGGGTCACTGCCCAAATTGCTCTTCTCACTGCAGGCTGGGCCTGGAGCCACATCTTCCTCTTGCCTCTCTCCAGAGGGCAGGAGGCCAGCCCTTGGCTCCAGGCTTGCCTCGCTCCATGGCTGTCCTAGTGCTGCTGCATGCTCAGCATTCTTTCTCAGTGCTGGAGCAAGGCAGCAAGTGCAGGCCAGAGCTTCCAGCCTTGTGTCGGGACAGCCACATGTGTGCTGGGCACACTTGGAGCCCAAATGTCATCCCCAGGAGCAGCTGAGGGGCCTCAGCTCAGCAGAGCCTGGAGCTGAGCATCTGGCATCCTGTCACTGGGCTCCTCATCCCTCTTGCTGCGTGTTTTTAGGGAACACAACCTGGGAAAAGCTAAGGGAGCATGGGCAGCGCTGGTACAGTGTGAGCAATGTGAGCTGTGGCTCCAGCTGACTCACCGGGGCCTAGCCATGCTCAGGAACTGGCTGCAGCAGGGAAAGGCTGTGACAGCAGGTCCGGTCCTCTGAGCTCTGCTGGAAACCCTTCCCCAGCACACTTGGAGTCAGCTCACAGCACCAGAAGTCTGGGGCACAGCCCTGACCCAGCCAATCCCTTTCCACGGGGCAGAGCTGCTTGTCCCAGCTCTTTGCCTGTCCATGGGGCCAGGAGAAAGGAGGTGAGGACATCCTCAAAGTGGCCACAAACCTGCTCGGTGTTGGCCAACATGAGATGCCAGTGAGCTCACCAACTCTCTGGACAGTAAGCAGGCACCCAACTCAAGGCTTTGTAGCAAAGCCAGAACATCCAGATTGCAACTGCAGCAGGTGCGGCCCAAGAATAGGCCAAGGAAGGCAAGGAGCTGCAGAAGGGCTAGTCCAGACTCTCCAGCCACCAGCCTGCTGTCCCCTCTCCAAAATTCCTTCTCCACCCTTGGAAGGTGGCAGGCTGCATGTCCAACACCTACCCCAGCTCAGCCTGTGAGGCTGGATGTCCCCTGGGACCACCTCACCTCCTGCAAGCAGGCAGCCATCCCCACCTCAGTGCAGGAGGAACCACCTCAAGCACACCCCAGAGGAATCACTCCAGAAGTATTCATGATTCACAAGATTCCCTTGGGGACTGTCTGGACACAGAACAGGAAAGCTGAGGTCATGGGCAAACCCAGCAACCAGCCCAGCTCAGCACACACATGGCAGGAAGGTAGCATGGCTGGACCACGGCACGGCATCACCAGCCTGAAGATTTGGCTTCAGCTATGGAATTGGAATTCCTTGCCCCAAAGCTGGCCCAGGCAAGGCACACCAGTGCCATAGGGGAAGCAAGAGGAAAAGGCATTTTGGAACATGGGGTGCTTTGGCAGGGCTGAGATTGCAAATTTGTCAGAGCTGTTTGCAAATGCATGCAAATATGGTTCTCCCCAGGCAGCACAGGGGCCTCCATGCATACCTTGATCTGCTCCATGGTGGTCCCGGGCAACCACTGAGATCCTGATGAGTAGCACTCGCTGCACCCAAAAGCAGAGAGTTGCTCCATGCAGGGGCAGCCAGTGGGCACCCACATTGGTCTCTCAGAGCATAAAAGCACTCCCTGCAGAAAGCAACAGCCTGCAGTTAAGGAACTGTCCCCTCCAAAGAAAATGACAAAGGAAATGCTGGGCTGGGGATTAAGGAAATGAAACTAGCTGGGCAGGGTAAGCAAGGATAGAAAATGGCTGTAATCAGCTCCTCTCCCCGATGGCCTGCAGCTCTCCCAGCCCGGATCCTGCAGCAAGGCACATATAAAAGCAAGAGGAAATCTGCGGAAGAGAAGATGCAGGGAGACCTCCTGACACCTTCAGAGCTGCACTCTGCTCCTGAAGCTGGCACCACGAGATGGCATCTCAGGAGCTTTACCCTCATCCTGCACCTCTTCTGCTTGTCCTGAGCTGCTGGTCCAAACTGGTTCCTGATGGGAAGGGTGTCCCTGGAGGAAAGTGGTGGCAGCCAAACAGGCAGACATGAGGTAAATATGGTTGCTAAAAGCCACCGGTGGGGCAGGGGTAGCAGAGGGGGAACATGCTGATAGCACAAGTTCTGCCACATCCTCCCCATGCAAGTGATGCTCCTCTGAGCTGTAGGACAGAGCAGGAGCCCCCCTCACATGCTTCTAACATACGTGTGGATGCCACCAGCCCCAGGCCACTGCTCTAGCTAGTCTCTCCTGTGTATGTCACAAGAATCACAGAATCAACCAGTCTGGAAAAGACCTTTAAGATCATCAAGTCCAACCATTACCCTAGCACTGCCAAGGCCACTGCCAAACCATGTCAATAAGGGCCTTGTCTATATGGTTTTTGAACACTTACTTCCAGGGATGGTGATTCCACCACTGCCCTGGGCAGCCTGTTTCAATACCTGATCGCTCTCTTTGTGAAGAATTGTTCCTAATATCCAACCTAAACCTCCCCTGGCACAGCTTGAGGCTGTTTCCTCTTGTCCTATCACTTGTTGCTTGGGAGAAGAGACCAACCTCACCTCACTACAATCTCCTTTCAGGTAGTTATAGAGAGCAATAAAGTCCCCCCTGAGCCTTCTCTTCTCCAGACTAAACCCCCCAGGGCCCTCAGCCGTTCCTCATCACACTTGTGCTCCAGACCCTTCACCAGCTCCATTGCCCTTCTCTGCACCCGCTCCAGCACCTCAATGGCTCTTCTAAAGGTCTGTCCCCTCAAGAGGGTCCCCAGCCGAGCCACAGTGAGGGCAACACCCCCAGTTCTTCTTGGATGGGGGAACTACAGACATCCCCACATACCCCAGCCACATCCAGCTCCTCCTGCCCTTCCATTGCTCCAGTCCTTGCTTTCTGCTCCTTCTTTTCCACATATCCCAGAGCCAGAAGAGCTCTCCCTCTCTGGAAAGAAGCTCTTTTCCCTTTGCTTCCAACTTTCTAAGGGTGGGAAAAGAGCCTCAAGGCTCCTTTCTGGATCCCCTCATCTGCATCCCCCTCCCAGGGCTGGGAGTGGGCTGGCTCTGTGTGAGCACAATAACAAGCGTGTTGGAGCTGTTGGGAAGGAGCAATGTTCCCAGATGGTATGCAGCCCTGACAGCAATGGCTCTGCTTTAAAGGGGAATTTTATCCTGGAATAACAAACAAGAGGAGACAAGTTCCTCCCCAGCATCACTTCCCTGGTTCCAAGGAGAGGGAGACATGGGGGAAGAGAACTCATCAAAATGAGCTTGGATGCTTGTTCTTACCATCAGTGGGTTTCAGTCCACTCTCGAGCCAACAAGGGAGGAAAGATGCTCCAGGGGATCAGGGGTGGGACCTGAGCAGACATCTTGGCCATGTCACTCTATCCCCAGCAAAGTCTGGGACACAAACCATGTGGCTGCAGAGGATGGGATGGGAACCTGAGGTCTCTGGGGACATCCCTTGAAGTCCCTGTGCCACTCACTGCATTTCACAGATGCATTTGGGTGCTGATGTGCTGGGAACTGATGGGACAACCCCTCTAGTGAGCTTCACCCCATCCACCATCCCCACAGTCCCCATGCAGGCTCATGGCACCAGATGGGGGGCTCAGCAGCTCCCAGTGCCAGGTCCCAGGAACTTGTTCTGCAAGAGCTGGAAATTTAAGCCCAGCCAGTGCCGGGGGACAGGCAGGGAGAGGCTGACCTGCTCCAAAGCCCTGGCAGGACCCTTCAGAGCAGGGCTGGGTCCTATGGCCAAGGGCTTGCTTTGGCATCATCACCCCTTTTGTAGGTACAGGCATGGGCAGAAGCCCAGCTCTGGGAGGAACCCACATGTGCACACTCCTATGTCGAGTTCAGGTGACAGCATGGCTTGCAAATGGGCTTTTCTTGGAAGATCCATGTGTGTGGCTGTGCCAGAGCCCCAGGGCATGGAGCAGGCTAGCCCAGGAGAACTGTTGGTTTATGCTGGGAGTGCACATGGGCACCGGGGCGTGTGATGGGGTGATGGGCACATCAACATATGAGGTGCATTTGCAAGAGATGTGGAGCATCTCTGCATCACCAGCAGGCTGGCTGACTTACCTCTGCTCCTGTGTGGACACCAGTCAGGAAAGGCATCCCATGGTGGTCATCGCCTGGAAGGACACAGACCCAGCCTGTGCTGACAGGACACTGAGGTCCCCTCCCTGCCAGATAAGAAGCAGGGGGAAATTTGGCAGAGTTCAGTTGTGGGAGAAGATGACAATCTGGAGAAGGTTGCTGAGATGTCTGGCTGATTTCTACTTCCCCAAGGAGCAGCAGGAGCACCTCCAGAGACCCCAGGGTTCAATTAAACCCCAGCTCGTCAAAGATGGTGAAGTGCTGCAATTGTCTTCCCCAAGATGAATTTCCTTAGGTATTTGAGTTAAATCTATGCAAAGCTGCTGCCTCCATGTTCCCCCCTTCACAGACCAGGGGGGCTTCCAGAGGAAGCATCAGGCAGGATCCCACTATCTAAAATGGGGAAGAGAGAGCAAGAAGGGAATCATCAGCACCTAAAGCCTTCAGGACCTTCTCTCCACACCAAGAGATAGCATTGCCAGCATCCACCCTTTGCAAGAGTGGGGGTGGGAGGCCCATGGGAGACAACATGGCTTGTGTGAGTCCTTCTGGAGGTGCTGCTGGTCCCCAGAAGGGAGGTAAAGCCTACAGCAAGGTCCCAATACTAAACCATCCTCCCAGGGCAGCCGTGGAGCCCTCCCAGCTCAGGAAGATGGGAGCAGAGAGCAGCAGGATGGGCAGCAGTGGGTTAAAAGCTTGAGGTGGGGTTTGTTGTTCTGCTCTATCCTGGATAACAATAATAGAGCAGAGGGAGAAGGGATGCACCAGACTGCAGGGGGCAGATAGTGATGGAGCAACCCCAGCCCTGCAGCTGCTGGAGGAAGCTGCTGGCCCCACTTGTCTTCCTTGGCAGCCCTTGTGCTGCAGGGTCTAGGATGAGCTTCCTCCTGAGCCATGTTTCTCACACATCCAGGCTGAGTCCTGGTACTTTGGTGGCAGCCCTGGGCCCCAGCACCCTCCTGGTGCTGCACCCCACATAGAACTGCAGGTCCGCAAATGATCCAGCCTTCCCAGCACCAGTCTACCCCACTGCTGGTGGCTCTGAGAATGGTCACCTGGGGCCAAGATGTCCCCACAGTGATCACCCTGCTGCACTGTCCACCTATGCCGTGGACAGTGCCCTCACCTTGGCAGAATGAAGAGCTGTTTTGGTTGGAAGAAGGCTCCTACTGAGGAAATCTCCAGGTCCTGGGTGAGGCCCCTGCAGTCCTATTGCCTCTGCTCCTGGTCCTTTCCTGGCTAGTGAAGGTCTGCTGTGGCCGGCCACACTGGCTGGTGTCCCAGTTTTTCCTTGTGCACTGGCTGTTTGTGATCTGCCTCCTGCTCCACCTCTGCAGCAACATCTGTGTCACAGGAGCAGCCTTTTTCTATTCCCAGCCTCCTCTCCTGGCCCTCTCCTGGAGCAGGCTTTGCCTTTCACCAGGGCTCTCTGCCTGCTGCTGTTTGCCCTGCTTGGGCATGGGAGGTTGCCTCTCAAAATGGGTCTTGCTCTGGTTCTGAAAAGTCCTGCCAGGGCTCCCCATGTCCTCCCCACTCCTGTCCTGACCCATGGACCTGGCTGACCCCAACTCCTAGTGCAAAAGCCTTTGCCTGTGCCTACTCATCTGAAAGAAGGTGGCTAGTGGAAGACCATGGAAAACATGGGCTTTTCCCACCATTGAAGTCAATCCCTGGAGTGCTGCTGGGCTCCCCAGAGCAGAGATACGTTTGCCCACAGATGCTACTATGGCTCCAAAGGGACTGATGGTGGTAGTCTGAGAAGCTCTGGGTAACAACCTCCCCACCCATGGTTCCTGGAAGTCTCCAGACATGTTCCTGTGCCCTTGCGCAGCCCCTGCATGAAGGGTTCGTGAGGGTTGTCCAGATTTCTCTACTGCTGGGCCCAGCAGCCCCCTGCACCAAAGTGCTGGTCCAGCTAGCACCTCTCTCCCAGCTTCAGAACAGAGATGCTAAAGGCTTCTGCTTGTCCTGGGTTCAGCAGTAGCGGTCATTTTTTCTCCTTCTTAGTAGCTGGTGCAGCGCTGTGTTTTTGACTTTTGGCCTGGGAACAGCGCTGATAACACCGATGCTTTTAGTTACTGCTCAAATGTTTAGTCTGGCCAAGGACTTTCTGAGCCTCATGCTCTGCCAGGGAGGAGGGAAAGCCGGGAGGAAGCAGAGACAGGACACCTGACCCAAACTGACCAAAGAAGTATTCCATACCATGGCACTTCATGCGCATGATGTAACTGAGAGTTACCTGGAAGGGCTAGTTCTCTGCAGGGTTGGACTAGGTATTGGTCGGTGCTCCGTCGGGCGGGGTGGGGCGAGTTATCAGTCAGCGGGTGGTGAGGTGTTGTATTCTCTTCCCTTGTTATTTCCTTTATCATTATTATTATTGGTGGTAGCAGTAGTGATCTGTGTTATACCTTAGTTACTAAACTGTTCTTATCTCAACCCGTGGGAGTTGCATTCTTTTGATTCTCCTCCCCATCCCTCCGGGGGCAGGGGGAGGGCAAGAAGGGGGGGGGAGAGAGAGACTGCGTGGCTGACTGTGTTTAAACCACGACACTGCTAAAAGCAGATGGATCCTAAATCATCCTTGCCCTGTCCCAGCTTGCCCACGCTCCCAGGGTGGAGCTGGCATTCCAAGTTTCTCCTGGGCATGGTGCTGCAGCCTAGTGAAAAGACACAGGGCTGCATGTTGCCATCATGGTGGGCAGGGGGGACAATGAGGTCTGACACTGCCCAGAGCCAAGAGATAAGCCTGATACAAAGGGCAAAGCCAGCAAAAGGCAGTGAGCAAGGAAGGAAACATCAGGCAGGAGAAGAAACGGAGATAATGAGCTGCATGAACACAACAGCCAGAACTTCTGCAGAGGAAAAGCCGACACCACTTGACAAGCGTTTGAGCAGGGAAACCTGCACATCTGGCCTCTCACTAAGGCTTCTTGAGGAAGAAGCACCTTGAGGCGCTTGGGCATCCCTAACCTCCAAGTTACCATGGCCAGCACTGTCCCTGACAGCCCAGCATGTGATCCTTGGGATGAGCCATGTCTTGTAGGGTGGAAGGACAGATTCCTAGGGAGCCACTGGCCTCATTTGGGCTGGCAAAGCACTCACCAAAGGCAATTCCCAGGGGGCTGGAGAGAGATGCTCACAGATGATGACAGATGCTCACAGGTCCATGCCAGGGATGTGGCAGCAGAGTCCCAGCTCCAGGAGAGAAGCAGGACCCAAGTTGGACCCAGGTGTTCCAGGTCTTGCAATTGCTCCAGAAAGGACCTGCCCATCCATTATGGAAATTTCCTGTGGAGTAAGGGACCCCCTTTCTATGTGGGGATGCTCCCAACACCCCTGAACTTTGCAGGGGCATCTTGCCTCTCCTATCCCTGGCTGGGCACCTGGGCTGCTTGAGACTACCAAGAAGGGGGTACAAGGAGCCAGGAGTCCAAGCTCACAAGCTTGGGCAATGCTGCTACCTCCAGCCACAGGCACCCTGTCCGTAAGCCCAGACTGGTGGCCCAGGTTGCAGATGCTCCCTGCTGTCCCCTTTCTCAGCCTCTCAAAAGTCTTGGCTACCAAAATGCCACTGGCCTGGGAGGAACCAGAGCTGGTGAGGAAGAAAGCTCACCAGTACCTGTGATTTACTAGGCTGCGTGTGCCAGGACTTGTTGGAGCACAGCTTGCCTCAGTGGGACAGAAACATGGCCCCAACCAAGGAGTCTGCCCAGTGGTCTGTCTGCCTGGGGGGCTGAAGCCTGGGGTGGGGGGACCACAGCATTTGTGCTCCTGGTTGGAAAATGGGAGGGCTCCTGTGAAAAGCAGTGCATAGCCTCAAGATTCCCAGCAAAGCTGGTGCTGCCAGACAAGACCCTGCTCCAGGGAGAGGTATGACCTCAGAAAGGGCCAGACCCTGAGGGACTGAGGGGCTTCAGCTGGTCCTCCAGCTCATTAACTAGTGGCTCGTTTGCACTTCCCCAAGAGTGCCCTGGTGTGAACCCACAGACTGGGGTGCCCATGGGCTGAACCTTTTTCCCTTCGGTTTTAGGCTGAATTAAGGGCAGACGCAGCTGCCAGGTGAGTGTCTATGGCTGGGAGAAAGTGGAGGGCTCTGCTTGGCCCTGCACAGGGCAGAGCAGGAGCGCTGGGCTCTGCCACTTGCAGGGATGCTCATGGGATGCTTGTGAGACCAGCACAACGCAGCACCCACTGGAATGCTGCCGATGGGGCCACTGCAGTGATGGCCATGCCCACTGTGACCCGCGTGTCTCTTCCCACAGGGAAACTGAAGATGGTGCCCCTGTGACAAGTGCCAGCCCTGGCCCCAACAGCTCTGCTCTTGTCAAAGGAGTTGAACAGGCAATTGGTGGCCTCTAAACTGGATCAGGCTGCAGGAGAAACTGGGATAAAAGCTCTAGCAGCAGCAGTCTGGCCCTAGCCTGATATCCTTTTTTCCTGACCTGCTTTCCTCTTGCAGCAAGGCCCTAATATAGAAGCAGTTTCCAATTTACTAGCATAGTTTAAGAGGCAATAAAGTATCTCTCAGGTACATGCCAAGATGTAATTAAGGTTTGCAACGAACAGGGAGATGTCCCAGCAGAAGTGCTAAGTGCCGACATTGATATCTAAAATCAGGACAAGAGGCTGCAGCCAGCCTGAAGGCTAAGAGAGAATTCTAAAGAAGCCAAGATTATATATCCTGCACTTGGTCCTCTTCAGAGTGCTCCAGTTTTGAGATGCAAGCAGAAACACCACTGCAAGTGCAAGAAGTGAACAAAAGCAATAGAGCCATCACCTGTTGGAGGCTTGGCCTTTGATTCTACTGCTCAGGCAAGACTCAGGGCAGGACAAAGCCTGGAGCTGAATTTTTACTGCTCTTCAGTGAAGGAATCAGCTTTCTTCGAAACTGTAAAGTCTCGAGCATTCGTGCATCTTTCACAGTGGGAGCATGAACAGCTATTAACAGATCAAACAGTACATACAAGTCCTTGATTTGGCAACGGTGTCTGGACATCTGCAGCTTGGCTGGGCTTCACTGTTTCCTTTGCAGCTACAGGCTCTACCAAGAGGGAAAGTGGGAAAGTAGAAACTGTTCCTTTCAAGAGGAGTTGAGAGCAAAGTTTCTGTACAGCTAGATTACAAGTACTTATTTCTGCAGCCATGCAGCTCTCCCTGGTTTGAGGGTCATGAACGCCATTCCCCCCAAGAGGCTGTTTTCATACCATCCTCAGGGGGTGCTGGAAAGGGCTCACTGTTTTGAGGAGGAGTGCGACCTACAGAGAGAGAGAGAACAAAACAAGCAAACAAAAGGAGCATCCAAGGCTACAGATTAGTGATAAGTCAACCTTGGAGCTGGGAGACCTCCAACAACCCCACACATTTGGGTAATCAGCAATATGAGAAGCAGCGTTACCTCCTTCAATCTGTGACGCTGTTGTTGAGTTCAGCCAAAGGCTTTCAGCCTTCATGGATGGGAGGAACAAACTGACCTATGTAGTTCGTTGCTGCTGAAGAGGTATGAAGCACAAGAAAAGGCATTGTCATAGCAAATTACATCGGGGGGAGGGGGGGGGGGGAAATCACCTCCTGCTAAACCGATTTACATAAGTAAATCCAAATAATGACTATTAATTCCTTAGAAGGAGTACCTAATTTCTCACATTCACATAAAAATGATCCAGGCCTTGCACTATGCTTCCTAAACCTCTGCTTTAACAAAACATTTCACCTTTCCTTCTTTAATAGAGTCTGCTAGCTCAATTCTAAGCTAATAAAGATCCCATAAAACAATAGTCCTCCGTAATCAGGACAGGAAGGCAGCATGCTTTGCTGTTGTAGCTGCCCCATCCCTGGCAGTGTTCAAGGCCAGGTTGGAAGGGGCTTGGAGCAACCTGGTCTAGTGGAAGGTGTCCCTGCTTTTTTTATTTATTGCTGACCCGGAGCTGAGGACAGCCTGCTAACTGAGCAGGACTACTTGCTGTTCAGGATGTCAGCTGGATTAGTGACGGGCTTGAGGCTATTGCATTGTTTTCTGGTGCAGTAGAAGGGGCTACCAATTTTGGATGAGAAGGCAAGACCACCATGTTCTGCACATCACAGATGTGATGTGCTGCTGGCTAGATGTCAGACTCTTGCAATGGCACATTTGAGTTCTGTGACATTCCTATTTTCCACATTGCTAAAAGGAAGGGCATCAGGAAAGGGAACAGACTTAAACAATCCCCTTCTTTCTCCCTCCCCTTACATACCTGTCAGAGCTGCCAGAAGCCAGAAGGTATTCATTGGGATGGAATTCAACATTTACTGGGCCAGTATGTTCTGTAAACTCAAACACTAGCTTCCCAGCCACCAGATCCCACAGCTGGAAGAAAGAAAGAAAGAACAGAAAGACACTTGAAAGGACAATGTTAGAGAATTCCAATGCATTTCAGGTTTCCTTGTACTGGCAACCTTCTAATGCTTCTTCCCCTACAAGAACAGACTCAGTGATCAGGGAAGAAGTACAGTCCCAGTCATTTGAGGCTGCTTTTTAATTTTACTTTTTTTTTTTTTACCCTGGAATTTTCTTCTAAATTTTTCATTTAATTTCTCCTCTAAAAGTTTCTGGTTTATATTTAGAGACTGGCATAAAATAAAGCATTTTCACCTGTCCCCACAGATTATCTCTCAAAAGCAAACAGACAGAAAGCCCAAAGCAATCATTGAAGGAATCCCTCAGCAATTCATTCTTCCTGTGCATTAGTCTCCACTGAAAAAATTTAGAGTGAAACAACTGATCAGGTTATTTCATGTGAAGCTGAAAACAAAAACCGATCCTTTGCCCACATTCCTCTATACCACACCTGAAACAACTGAAGTCACTGCTTCACTTGATACTTTTCTGAATTCCTTCTCTTGCTCTGCTCAGACTTAACAGCAATTTTCAAACTGATAAACATATGCAATGTATACGATATGAAGACCGTCTGAGAACATTTGGGCTGTTCAGCCTAGAGAAGAGAAGATGTGTGAGGACAGCAAAGCAGCCTTTCAGTATCTGAAGGGGGCCTACAAGGATGCTGGAGAGGGGCTCTTCATCAGGGACTGTAGTGATAGGACATGGGGTAATGGGTTCAAGCTGAAATGGGGTGAGATTTAGGTTGGATATAAGGAAGAAAGTCCTCCCTGTGAGAGTGATGAGGCCCTGGCACAGGTTGCTCAGAGCAGCTGTGGCTGCTCTAGTGGAAGGTGTCCCTGCAAGTGGCAGGAGGTTGGAACTGGGTGAGCTTTAATGTCCCTTCCAACCAAAACCATTCTATGATGACACACTCCTACTGAATTCACTGAGCAGAGCAGAAACTGGTATGGTGAAGCAATGTGCTATGGACAACTCATTCTGTAACATCTGAGACTACCAAGGGCAATGTTCAGGTATCACAACTCTCACCATCACCAAAATTTGAATTTTCATGTGCATAGTCCCAAGATGTCTGTTGGATAAGCGCACTGCAATGCACACAGCTCTCTTATGGATGTTGTGGGCCACTAAAGATGATCCTCATAAACAGACTGGTCCTTGCAAAGCCATGGGGCTCAACCAATTGCTTAATCAACTAAAAGCGTTTATGAGTGAGTGCTGGTAATGCCTGGTAAAAGATGGTCCCAGCATACCTATGTGTCACGAGCACATAAGGAGGTGTGACAATAGATTACCTTTACAGTGTGATCATCATCAGCAGAGGCTAACAACTTCCCATCAGGACTGAAGCAGAGACATCAAACTGCTTCTGTGTGACCCTGAAAGGAGACCAACCAACAGTATTCCCCCCCCCCCCCTTTTTTTTTTCCTCCCTTTCTTTTGAGGGAATTCTGGCTTCTGTCTTTCAATCCTATACAATATAATAAAATCAAGTAACTGTTTCACAGAGTCCACAGCTTGCAGAACACTGAACACTCACCCACATTAAATGACTGTAGATATTTCTGGCATCACTTTAAAGTATGATAAATACAGATATAACTTAATAATAATCAATTTTAAATTACACAGATGTATGTGGTCACATAGAAGTGTCATTCCACTAAATTGGTTTCTAAATTAAATGAATATACAGCAAGTCCTTTGGGTTGAAAAAGGCCCCAAGAATAGAAACATCTGGATGCAGTGGGGCCTTGCATGGTAATATCAGTCACAATATAAAGTAACACTCATGAATCTCTCCATCCCACACTAAAGCAAACAAAACTAGAGTACATTAACTCTTATGATATCCATTTCATGTTACCATACAGCTCAGAGGCCTGCAGAAGTTTGCCAGTCCACTTCACAAATTGTGCAGATCTTATTTCCATACTGGAAAACTAAGAAGTTAATTGTACATAATCACTTTAAGGTTTGTTCACAAGTCCTCAATAGAAAACTTTCCCCCCCTCTTCACCTGAAAAATAATTAAGCATTTTACCTTTTACCTGAAGACACAGCTTTTTTTTCTCCTCACATCCCAGAGGTACAGGGAAGAAAAGTAAACAAAAGATATTTAGAGCAGTACATGGGAAGCCCAAGAGTCCTGTCACAATAAGATCTTTCCCTATAACCAAGCTGATATGACACTACAGAATGAAAACACTGAAGGGGCTCTTGAACCAGTTTGCTTTAGGGGTATTTCCTAACCTAATTCCTCAATCACTTCTATAAGGTATTTCTTACTACAGAAGCTCAGTTCCAACAGCATAATGAAGCAGATGCAATCCACAGCAATCAGGACATCTGTGCTTGGCGCCACATTCCACAGCACAGGAGTCACACTCCTGAGCTACCTTTGCAAGCACACACACAGATTTCTCAAATCCACCAGCCCACACACATGGAAATGATGATGTGTGCAGCATTGACCAACAGCTTGGCACAAAACACATTCTGGCGCTCTTGAAAACAAAGATACTGCAAGTAAAGAGGGCAACTTTTAGGGGAAGATGGGTTTTACCTTAATGTTTGTGTCCAAAGAGTCAAATGCCACAATGCTTCCATAAGGATGGAAATCAAGGCTGCAGAGGTTCACTGTGTAACCAAGTAAGGATTGAAGAACTGGGAAAAGAAGCAGCAGAACAGGAAGAAGGAATAGGGAGCAAATATTTAGTAGATCATTTCCCCCCAGACACCATGCAGAAGTTTAGCCATACTATCCTCACCATTAAGTACATACTAATGCAACATACGTTACACATGTTACATATTGTTTATTAATCTGCATACATTATTTTATGGAAATGCTTCTGACCTTGCCCTTGCAATACAAAGAAACAGCAATAGAGGGCCCATGTTCAGTTATACTAATGAAAGCCCTGTCCTTAAGTGTGGAAACAACGAATAAAACTCCGGAGGCCTCTGTGCTGAAAATAAAATTGAAAAGCCACATCCTGAGGCAGCTGCCAAGCAGCTTATCTTTCCACTTGTTACAAAGAGAGCAAAATGGGGCAGGAGAAGGGACAACATTTTTAGCCAAGAAGTGAAAGGGACATTTGATCACCTGCATCATTCACCTGCAGCTATTGGACAAACAGGCTCATTCCCAGGACTCTGCACTCCCATCCAGGCACAAGCCTGACTTCTGTCCCTTCAGTTCCAATACTCTCACTGGACTCCTTCAATTGCCCCTTTCAAGAAGAATCCCAAAGACTGGGAAAGAACATTTGGGAAGCATGAGACAGCAAAACAATCACAGGGTTTCAGCAAGTCATCAACCAAGTAACACCTCCTGTAATTCTGGAAACCAGAAAGGACCAGTAGAACTGGTACACCACATCTCTGAAAGCAGGGACTCACCTTTGAGGATGAAAAATTGCATAGATAATAACAAGGGCAACCTCTCTCCATCATCTTTCACCTGCAACAGCCTGAAGATTCCCCTGGCAGAAATTAAATCCTGAGCCAGAGCTAGAGTGGTCATTTGCACAGACACTAGCTCATAGGCGTACTAATAAATTCAGCCAGATAGAATCACAGAATAGCTAGGGTTGGAAAGGACCTTAAGATCATTTAGTTCCAACTCCCCTACCATGGGCAGGGACACCTGACACTAGACCATGTCGCTCACGAATCCATCCAACCTGTCCTTGAACACTGCCAAGGATGGAGCATTTATCACTTCCTTTGCCAACCTGGAATCCCACTGCCAGGGATGGAGCAGCCACAGCTTCCCTGGGCAACTTGTTCCAGTGCCTCACCACTTTCACAGAACTTCTTCCTTCTATCTATCCTGAACTTCCCCTGTTTAAGTTTAAATCCATTCCCCCTTGTCCTATCACTACAGTCCCTGATGAAGAGCCCTTCTCCAGCATCCTTGTAGGCCCCCTTCAGATATTGGAAGGCTGCTATGAGGTCTCCATGCAGCTCCTCTTCTCCACGCTGAACAGCCCCAACTTTCTCAGCCTGTCTTCATACAGGAAGTGCTCCAGCACCCATGTCATCCTTGTGGCCCTCCTCGGACGTGCTCCAACAGCTCCATGTCCTTCTTATTTGGAGTACAAGAAAACTGCACACAGTACTTCAAGTGGGGTCTCACAAGAGCAAAGGGGCAGGATCATCTGTGTCCCAGGATACTGTTGGCTTTCTGTGCTGTGATTGCACACTGCCAGCTCATGCTCAGTTTCTCATCAACCAACACCCCCAAGTCCTTCTCTGCCCAACCTGTAGCTCTGCCTGGGATTACCCCAAACCAGGTGTAGGAACTTGCACTTGGCTTGTTTGAACTTCATGAGGTTGGCATCAGCCCACCTCACAAGCATGTCAAGGTCCCTCTGGATGGCATTCCACCCCTCCAGCATATCAACCCAACCACACAGCTTGGTGTAGCTGGCAAACTTGCTGAGGATGCACTCAATCTCACTGCCCATGTCGCTGACAAAGATGTTGAACAGGATCAGTCCCAATACTGACCCCAGAGGGACACTCATTACCAGTCTCCAAATGGACATTGAGCTGTTGACCACAACGAGGTTGACCACAACACAGATGGATGTCATGCGGCCATCCAGCCAGCTCTTTATCCACTGAGTGGTCCATCCATCAAATTGATGTCTCTCCAATTTAGAAACAAGGATGTCGTGTGGGACTGTGTCGAACGCTTTACACAAGTCCAGGTAGATGACATCAACTGCTCTACCCCTGTCCGTCAGTTCCGCAGCCCCATCATATAAGGCCACCAAATTGGTCAGGCAGGATTTCCCCTTAGTGAAGCCATGCTGGCTGTCACCAAACACCTTGTTGTTTTTCATGTGCCTTAGCATGCCATCCAGGAGAATCTGCTCCAAGATTTTGCCAGGCACAGAGGTGAGACTGACTGGTCTGTAGTTCCCTGGGTCTTCCATTTTCATCTTCTTGAAAATGGGAGTTATATTTCCCTTTTTCTAGTCGTCAGGAACTTCACCTGACTGCCATGGTTTTTCAAATACGACGGACAGTGGCTTAGCAACTTCATTCACCAGATCCTTCAGGACTCACAGATGGATTTCATCAGGTCCCATGGACTTGTGTACGTTCAGGTTCTTAAGATGATCTCAGACCTGATCCTCTCCTACAGTGGGCCTAAGGTCTTCATTCTCACAGTCCTTGCATCTGCCTTCCAAGACCTGGGTGGTGTGATCAGAGCATTTGCCAGTGAAGACTGAGGCAAAGAACTCTTTGAGAACCTCCACCTTCTCCAAATCCAGGGTAGCCAGTTCTCCTGATACCTTCCAGAGAGGGCCTACATTATCCCTAGTCTGTCTTTTGTTTGCAACATACCTATAGAACCCCTTCCTGTTATCTTTCATATCCCTTGCCAATTCTAACTGGGCCTTAGCTTTCTTGACCTGATCCTCAGCTTCCCAGACAACATCCCTGTATTCTGCCTGTCCTCTCTTCCACCTTTTTTAAGCCTCTTTTTTCCTTCTGAGTTTTCTCATCAGTTCCTTATCCATCCATGGAGGCCTCCTGGCCCCCCTGCCCTGTTTCCTTCGAGTCAGGATGCAGCACTACTGAGTTTGGAGCAGGTGATCCTTGAATATCAACCAGCAGTCTTGGGCCCCCTGCCCTCCAGGGCTTTGTCCCATGAAACCTTACTAAGCAGGTTCCTGAAGAGGCCGAAGTCTGCTCTCTTGAAGTCCAGGGCAGTGAGCTTGCTGCATGCCCTTCTCACTGTCCTGAGGATCTTGAACCTGACCATATCACGATCGCTACAGCCAAGGCTGCCCCGGAGCCTCACATTTCCAACCAGCCATTCCCTGTTGGTGAGCACGAGGTCTAGCACGGCACCTCTCCTTGTCGGCTCCTCTATTACTTGCAAGAGGAAGTTGTCTTCCAGGATCAGATGAGCTACTCTACCCTGGTAGAGCCAAACTATTTTATAACTGAACTGATTTTAACTGTCTGAATTGCAAAAGTGGTTTTTATTATTTATGCCACCTGCTATCTGCCTTCTTAGCTCAAGCCAGTGTAAGTCTATCTTCATTGCATAGTCTATGAACAAATAGCAACCTATGAGATCTAGTCCTTTTATGGATTCCTGCTAGAATGCACTCAAGAGATGCGTGATACCTTTGCAAACTTATTCTAGGATTTGAGTAAAATGCAATAAATAAAACATGACTCAACAGTTGGCCTTTAGAGGAACAGAGCTTGATGAGCTCATAGCTTTTATGATTTATTAAAAATTAGGTCTTTGTCTATTTAAATGGCCATACAAGAGCATAAGAGGAGAAAAATCAGTTGAGGAAAAAAAGAACAGTGAGATCTTAAGAATGAGGACAAGAGGTCAGCAAGTGAGGGATTCCTGGGCTTGTGCAGAACCTAATTTACTTAAAACTTCCAATTTTATTTTGGATCCTTTCAAGGTTGACAATTTTAAGCAGAGAGTCTGAATACAAATTCTATATACTAGCTACTCTACATGTGCATGGAAACTCATCTGGAATATAGTTCTCAACGCACTTGAGTCAAAACCCTAGAAACTATCTCCTTGGATCTGTCTCCACAATACATGTACAAATTTCTGCTTGGGTGTGCATACACAGCTCTACAGTCTCAGTAGGAAGTGCACAAAAGCTCTCTTAAGAGGGATGGAAATTAAGATGAAAGCAATGACAGGCTCCTGCTCCTTCATAAGTTTGGAACCTTCAGGGTTAGCATAGATATTAAGCATAAGGATAGTATAAAAAGCATGCACTAACAGAACTCATGGAAACAAACTTTTGGCAGCTTTCAGGTCCCGAACTCGAATGGACCCTGACTGGGACCTGGCAACAATGAGTTTCTCATTCATATTGACCTGTAGGCTCTCAATGGGTAACATATGACCTGTCAAACTCTGCAAAGAAAACAAGTCACCATTAACAGCTACTGACAGAGCTCTGTCCACAATGGCTTTGTTCATGTATTTATCCATGAGTTGGAACCACCTGGCTGTGCCACTGCTCCTGTTTCCACATCAGCTACCAGTATGGTAGAACACCCTAAAGACCAGCTTTGACCTGACAGGGGGAGATTGAGATGAGATCTTAGGAAGAAGTTCTTCCCTGTGAGGGTGGTGAGGTGCTGGCACAGGTTGCTCACAGAAGCTGTGGCTGCCCCATCCCTGGCAGTGTTCAAGGCCAGGTTGGACAGGGCTTGGAGCAACCTGGTCTAGTGGAAGGTGTCCCTGCCTGTGGCAGGGGGGTTGGAACTGTGTGAGTTACATCAGAGTGATTTGTGTCAGCAACTCAGGGGTCCTAGTGATCATTGCACGTTGCGTGGAGATGGAATCCCTTGTGATCATTGTGCTATGTGCAAAGGGTATGATAAGTGTCCCTGTCAATACCACAGTGAGGAGGAAGAAGAAACAATGGGTGTCAGGGGCTATATATTCTGGGGACAAGAACATCATCAGAGCCCTTGATAAATTTAAAGATCGGTCCCCAGGGAGAAGAAATAATATTTCTAGTTGATACTGGAGCCAAAAGATCTACGGTTCGGCATATTCCTATGGGATGTCAGATAAGTAAAGATAACCACCTTAGTAGTAGGTGCAAAAGGGGAACCCTTTAGGGTCCCTGTTATCAAAAACGTAGAAATAGAATCTGAAAAGAAAATTTGTATAGGAGATTTTCTGCTAGTGGAGGAGGCAGAGAGTAACCTATTAGGACGAGATTTAATTATAAAGTTAGGAATAAATTTAGAGGTGGAAAAGGGAGCGATTACTGTAAACTTATATCAATTAACAGAAAAGGATGAAGAACAGATTAATTTAAAAGTCTGGTATAATAAGGGAGAAATAGGAAAACTAGACATTGAACCGCTGGAAGTGGAAATAACAAACCCAAAGGAGCCCATTAGGGTCAGACAATACCCGATCTCCTTGGAAGGAAGGAAAGGATTGAAACCAATAATTGAAGAATTAGTACAGAAAGGAACCTTAGAACCCTGTATGTCACTGCATAACACTCCAATTTTACCAGTCAGGAAATGAGATGGGAGCTATCGGCTAGTTCAAGATTTAAGGGTAGTTAATCAGAGAACTGTTACCTGGTTTCCAGTGGTGGCATATCCGTACACCTTATTGAATCAGGTATCACCAGAACATACCTGGTACAGTGTAATTGATCTAAAAGACACCTTCTGGGCCTGTCCTTTAGCAGAAAAAAAGCAGGGATTATTTTGCTTTTGAGTGGGAGGATCCGGAGACAGGTAGATATTTCTCGAAATTGTTAGATCCTGGAAGTAGAGGCTGGCCAACGTGTCTACAAGCAGTAGTAGCAGTAGCCTTATTAGTTGAAGAAGCTAGGAAGGTAACCTTTGGAGGATCCCTAGTAGTTTATACCCCACACGATATTCAGGGAATCCTCCAACAAAAAGTGGATAAATGGCTCACTGATAACAGACTATTAAAATATGAAGCTATTTTAATCCATTCCCCCGATCTGGAATTAAGATCAACAACAGCTCAAAATCCAGCACAATTCTTATTTGGAGAATGGGAGGAAACTTTAACTCTTGCTCACAATTGTATAGATATGGTAGAATTACAGACAAAAATTAGACCAGACTTAGAGGAGGAAGAATTAGGAGAGGGAGAAAAAATATTTGTGGATGGATCTTCACGGGTAATTGATGGAAAACGAAAATCCAGATATGCAATTGTAGATGGGAGAAAATGGGAAGTAATCGAGTCCGGACCATTGAGTGCAAGTTGGTCAGCCCAGGCATGCGAGTTATATGCCTTGTTGTGAGCACTAAAAAGACTAAGAAATAAAAAAGGGACTATATTTACAGACTCAAAAAACGCCTTTGGTATAGTCCACACCTTTGGGAAGATATGGGAAGAAAGGGGTTTGATAAATACACAAGGTAAAGGGTTAATACATGAGGAATTAATAAGACAAATATTGCAAGCAATAAGAGAACCTGAAGCAATAGCTATAACTCATGTTAAAGGACACCAGAAGGGGCTCCAGTTCAGAACCAAAGGAAACAACCTGGCAGATGAAGAAGCCAGACGGGCAGCTCTTTTAGTTTTAACCGCTGGTGAACACCTAGAAACAGGAGAACAGATGAATGAACCCAAGACATACTCTCAAAGTGAGATAAAGGAATATGAAAAATTAGGAGCCAAATTCGAAAACAATAAATGGATATTACCAGATGGGAGAGAAATGTTACCTAAGGGTTATGCTAGAAGAATATTGTGTAGGTTACATCAGCAAACACATTGGGGAACAAGAGCACTTGTTGATCAATTTTTAAAATTCTATGGTTGTATGAGAATTTTTGATATGGCAAAACAAGAAGTACAAGGATGTTTAACATGTCAAAAAGTTAATAAGAAACAGATGAGACAGGCTCCCAAAGGGGGAAGACCTTTGGCCCACAGACCTTTGGAGAGGATACAGGTTGATTTCACCGAACTACCAAAAGTGGGGCGATATAAATACCTTTTAGTGATAATAGATCGATTAACACATTGGGTCGAGGCCATTCCCACTGCAAGGGCTACGGCTCAGGTGGTGACAAAACAACTACTTGAGAATATTATTCCTAGATATGGGATGACTGAAGTAATAGATTCAGATCAAGGATCAAATTTTACCTCTAAAATCCTTAAAAATGTTATATCAGCCTTGGGAATCCAATGGGATTATCACACTCCTTGGCATCCCCAAAGTTCTGGGAGAGTAGAAAGGATGAACCAAACCTTAAAACATCAATTATCAAAATTAATGATTGAAACTAAAATGACATGGATAAAATGCCTCCCTAAAAATGCCTAAATATTAGAACTATGCCAAATTCGACAACTGGAGTCTCACCTTTTGAGATGCTATATGGGATGCCCTACACTCGAGGGCTACCAGTAAGTCACCCCAAATTGGAAGATATGACTATCCAACGCTATATCACTATTTTGAATGAAAACATGCAAGAACTCAGAGCCAAAGGAATGCTAGCTCAAAGCACTCCTTTGGAATTTTCAATACATAAAATCCGACCAGGGGACGGACAGGGTACTGATAAAAAGTTGGAAGGAGGGTAGTCTAACCCCTCTTTGGGAGGGACCATTTCTTGTTCTTCTAACTACAGAAACGGCGATAAGAACTGCTGAAAAAGGGTGGACACACGCATCACAAGTAAAAGGACCCATAAAGGAATGGAGAGTTGTGACTGAACCTGGGGACACCAAGCTAACCCTCAAGAGGACTTAAAGAGGTAACTGGGGGAATCCATATTGACTCCTATAGATATTATATGGGAAAAACAGGTGTAACTGAAAACATTTACATAAATAATAGAATAAGGGCCAATACCAGTCCACTTCCTATCTGTAAATGTTGCAGCCTATATATATATATATAATAGGACAAGGTGTCCCAATTGTTCAAAATATTATTACTTGGAGAGGAGACCAGGAACAATTTCTGAGGAACCAATTACAGTTCTTTTGCATTTGGTGTGAAACTATAACCTCATTAGAACAGTTGTTATGGGTCAAATATTATTGCTATAATAGCTGACGGGGAATATATCTCTAATCTACCAGAGAGGGCAAGACCGGAGGGAATCGGTGCTGCAGCTGGAGAGGTCTGCCAAGGGCTGCAACCCCTGGGGCTGTGACCGCTGAGCACTATGATCTTGACCGGACCTCTTTTGGTGTTGGTTCTGATAGGAACCATATGGGGAAATGCTGTGGCTTCTAAGGACATTCACAACAACTGTAGTGAATGCATTACCACAACTAGACGAGAGAGAGTAACCTCTCAAACACTGATCTGTCACACCGTGTATGAATGTAAAGGAACAATAACCGGCTACTGCATACGTAACCAAACCCAATATAGACTTTGTAAAGATGTTTTGATCCAAAGAAACTCCCTTATGGCAAATGGAAATCCTGGTTGCACCCCAATATTGGGAGGCCACCTTTGTGGATAAGGATGGGACTGTGTATGTTGGGCCACCACAAATTGGGGTTATGAATACCATTAAAAATGGAAAATTAAAGAATTTGGAATTAAGATATGGGCTGCTCGAAAAGATCCAGGAGCTATAGTCCAAGTTAAAATTATGGAAAGTGTTAAGGAATCAATACAACATCATTTATTATTCAATTAATTCTATCATGAAATGGAAACAGGAGTCCAATATGAAATTCCCACAGCTACTAAAAATCTCTTTGTAAATCTCGCTGCTAATATAGCTAAAACATTGAATGTAACCAACTGCTATGTTTGTGGGGGATTACCAATTATTCTATGTATAATCCCACGTTTCACCAGACTGATACATACGGTTGTACAAAACATGCAATTCACTGCCATGCCATTGCAACCAGAGATAGCCAATAAGGGGGAAACCCACTCGTTAATGATATTAAAAACTAAAGTGACTCCAATGTTATCTGCGGCTCGCAAAGCAGTCATTAAACTGGAGGCCAAGACATGAATCAATAACTTACACAAAAACAAAGGGGGGAATATATGTGAGTTACATCAGAGTGATTCGTGTCAGCAACTCAGGGGTCCTAGTGATCATTGCACTTTGTGTGGAGATGGAATCCCTTGTGATCATTGTGCTATGTGCAAAGGGTATGATAAGTGTCCCTGTCAATACCACAGTGAGAAGGAAGAAGAAACAAGGGAATAATTCCCCTGGGTCAACCGCAATATTGTGCAAAGAAATGTTTTGCTCATTGTTTAAATTGCATGAATGTTCTTAGAAAGGGAAGGGGGGGGGGGGTAGGTAACTTAGAGGTATGTCCTGTTACAGAACATTGTGAAATCTGTGTGCTGAACAAATAAACACATAAGGAGTGGAATTTATGGGGGCTAAGATGGCGGTCAGACTTGTGGTAGACATAATATTTCTTCACCCGGAGACAAGACCCCAACAACAGGTGGAGAACCCCTGGAAAAGAAGACAACAGGATTGGCTGAAGAAGCCACAATCACAAGGGATTCCATCTCCACACAAAGTGCAATGATCACTAGGACCCCTGAGTTGCTGACACGAATCACTCTGATGTAACTCACATATATTCCATGCTTTATTCCATCCTCAAACAGGTCTTTTTAAATAGCTAAGCTAGCTCTGTGCCTCACATGCACATACAGAGGGAACGCACTGGGAATACCAGTTGGAAGCTGCCTGTTCTGATGAGACTTTCTTAGGATTTCATGTGCAACTGAAATCCTCTACATACTCTACTGCTGCAACTGTCACTGCTTAGTAAGAAAGAGCTCAAACTTTAATCAAGTCGCAACGCTACTTGAAAAGTTCCTCTTCTCCCTCTTCCCCAACACGTAAACATCTGAAATCCTAATATAAAGACTAAAAATTAATTTCAGAGGACAAAATATAAAAATCAAGATTCTTTTGATATATAAGAATGGCACAAGCCCTCAGCAGCTCCAGCCAGCCTCTGCCTCTCAGAAACACCTTTTCAAGAATGGCCAATAAGGTGGGTGGTGTGCTGACGCTGTGGGGTTGCCATTTTGCGGCTCTCCTGCTCTCCTGAGGGTAGTGGGATGGGTGTTGTTGCGTTTTGGTTGTCGGGGGGGGGGGGGGGGCAGGGGGCGGCTGCAATGGCCCCTTAGCCCAAAGGTTCTGTAGGGATGTCTGACAGGTCCTTTCCAGACTACCTAGTTTAGGGTTCACTGGTGGCCGAGGCAGTTGTGCCCCATGGCTCTGGTCAGTGTGTCCTCTGGAGGTGGCTCCCCTCGTTGGGTGTCACAGGAACAGCCCTGGCAGGAGCTGAGCTCCCAGCTCTCTCACTCCTTGCGGCTGTTTGCCAGGTAACATTTGTACAAGCCCCTCAGATGTTTGCTGCCTGTGTAGAGTTAGGCCCCCCAGAGCCTTGGGTGGGTTTTCATCCTGGGCCAGCCATGCTGGTCACTCCCTGCCTAGCAGGGGTGGAGTCATGCCACTTCAATGCTTTACTCCTTGTCTCTTAAGCTAATTACTCCATCAGAAGAGGAAATTAGTTTGATGCTAATCCTTGATAATATGTATTAACTGATTTTTTTTATTTATTTTTTTTTTTGGCAGCTGCTATGTCCCTGGTGGCTGTAAAAGGATTCTAAATGAATTTGTTATGGTGTTTTTCCTGGTGTTGAACTAACACTGATGAGTTCAGAACCAGAGGCTTCCTTGCTTGTTTTTCTCTTTGTCTTCCCCCCTTCTTATCTTTCACCTCCCTCTTTTCTTCCTCCCCTTTCTCCCTTTCCTTTTTGTTTAGAGACCAGCTGTGTGAATGACAAACTAAATGGAGCCCCTGGGCAGCAGGTGTGGGTGGACGCCCCATGTGAGGCTAATTGGGGTGACTGAGTCCTGTTAATGCCCTCAGGACCCTGCCATACCCCCAGCTCCAGTGCCTCTTCACAGGAGGTGACCTCCCCAGCTCATCCCCAGCCAGGAGATGTCATGCCAGGGCTCAGTGCCAGCTCAGGGGCCACAGATGTGTAACGAACCTTTCTCTTCTGCAGGACCTAACCTGGGGCTCCCTGGGGCTCTCCTCCTGCTGTGTGCTCTCAGTTTGCTCACTTTGAGAGCTGAATTGCACCATCTGAAATGGACCTTGGGTCTCTGCATATGGACTTAGACATATTCTGGAGACTTGATTTCTGTGTCATTCCAGCAAAACAGCTCCCATGTGTCGTACTCCAACGTCATGGAGTCAGAGTGGGAAGCGCATAGGGCAGTAATCTCCCAAAGTTTTCAGCTTGAGGTGCATTTCTCCTGTGTCTATGCCTACGAGCAGGTGGTGAGGCTGCCCTTCACTCTCACTGCTGTTGACAAGTGAGTGGTTCCTCTTCACCTTGCTGCTGACATGAAAGAGCTTGCAGAAAAATAGATGCCTTCAATGAGGTGATCTGCAAAGGCCCTGGGGAGCCACTAGAGAGCTCTGAGATCAGGCTACCTCCCTTTCTCTTCCCAAAATGTTTTTTCAACACGAGGTTTGGGCCTGGGGCAGAGCTGAAGAAGGGCATGCACAATCTACCTTTCTCGTAGTGTCATGACACAGCAACAAATGCGTGTGCAATGAAGTGAGTTACCTTGTCTTACGCGTGCCCACTCTTGCACAGACACACCAGGCATATGAAACTTGCTCACTCCCTTCCGGGTGCCAAGGGACCACACGTGCCATGCATATGTGTGCCATCTCCCCGTGGAGCCCAGAGGAACCGTCTCTCCTCATCCCAGCAACTGACAGACACACATGACTTAGAGCGGATGCTTTGGGATGCAGTCTTGCTCCACAGGCACCTTTGTCTCCACATCCTGGAGGTCATCATTGACCACCAAAGCCTTCAGCTTTTCTTCCACTCTTTTCTTGTCGTCCTCCTTCTCCTCCAGAACATCCATTCCACCTCCTCCCAGGCACTACAGAAATGCACACACCAGGATGAATTCAGGGGTGGGACCCAGGTACACAGCAACACAGATACATTGGCATGCTGGCTACAGTGATTTAGTACATGAGCATGGCTGAGGCATCCAGAGGCATGACAGTGAAGAGTGAGCACTGAATTTGACTTTGGGCTGGGCTTAGTAAAGAAGTGGCTGCATGTTCCTGGGTGCGGTGGTGCAGGGAAGCCATCAGATCAGGGGAGCCAGACTCAGCACATCCCCATGCTCAGGTGGTGCCGCATCCCTTGCTTGCCGTGCCCGTGTGAAAACTGCGTCCTCCGGGGTGCTGCCAGCTGGAAGGCAGCTCCAAAACCTGCCGGGCACCAGCCGATGGCCCTACCAGAGTCGTCAGGGCTGCACCGAGCCAGGCCGGCAGCGCAGGGGCCTTGAAAGGAGCAGGATGTTCTGCAGCACTCAGCAGCCTCCAAGGACAGAGGCTGTTACGGATATCCTCTCGGGGACGTGGGGGTTGTTTTTTTCCCACTCCCCGCGATCAGGCTGACCCATGAGGGGCAGACAGAGGCACAGACCTTGCACTTGGGGGGCGGCGAGCCCAGCCCTCCTCCCCGACCCTGAGGCTGCCGCTCCCTGCCCGCCCCCCTGCTGCCGGGCACCAGCAGTATGGAAACGCCGCCACAAAGGCACCGCGGGGCCGTGGCAGGGCCTGCGGCTTCCCCCCAGGCCTTCCTCCGGCCCTACCCCGACCTACCCCCGGCCTCCCCCAGGACTCTCCAGGGCTTACCCCAGCCTCCACCCCAGGGCCTTCCCCGGCCTCCCCGGGGCTTCCTCCCGCCCCCCCCCCGCCAGGCCTCCCACCATCCCGGGCAGGCCACTGAGCCCCGAGCTGTCCCCGGGGTCTCCTCAGGAGCCACCCTGCAACCCCTCAGCTGCCCTGACTCTCCCCGCCGCTGGTCTGAGCGTCTTCCTGGCTGAGCTCCAGGTGCTGCCTTGGAGAGACCACCCGTGTGTGCTGCAGCCTCCTCTGCCAGGAGACACTTAGCCAAAGCGGGGGGAAGCAGCCAAATGTGCTCGCCAGGACAGCCCCGGAGACCACGAAGCTGCTCTGAAACTCACTGGGTTTCTCTCTCTTTTTAAAAAGAATAATAAAACCACGAAGCTCCCCCCCCCCCCCCCCCCCTTACTCTGTTGCTTTCTAAGCTTTCGGGCTGTGCTGCTTTTGCATCTCTAATGAAGCCTGTGCAAGCTTCTGTCAACTGCTTTATACAGCACATAATGGAAAGCAGAGATTCTCACCCAAAAGCTGGCAGCCAGGGATGGCAGGAGGCCTTTTCTTTCTTCTTCTTTTTCCAATTGGTTGTTCATTAGGCTGTGAGCAGGGTCAAGTGCTAAACACTATTGTTTTCTGGCTTTCATTGTGGTTAGAAAAAAACCTGGGTTGATGTTCACATTTGCCACTGTGTTGTGGTGACTGAAGCAATTAAAGCACAGAGTATATAGTCAATATATATCAAGAAGCATCATCTTGAGTGATTACTGCTGTTGGCAGCTGGTTACTGTTTCCCAAACAAAGCATGGTAGGACCAAGCCCTCATCCCTCCATCTCTCACCAGATCTTAGATGTCAGAAGTCATTAAGAAACCAGCCAAAGCCACTGTACGTTCTGGTTGCGAAACGGCATGTGTTCAGTACACAGTTATCTGGCCTTCACATGTTCTGCTGTGGTATCTGCTGTTACTGCTGCGTCAAAAGCAGTTACCACAAAACAGTTGGATGCACATACCCCCACATTCCTGGGGATTCTGTGGATACTGCCCTGTTTGGGATCCCACCAGGGTGGTGAATTGGGTCAGCAGTCAGGAGCCATCAGCCAATGGGAAGGGCCATGGGTGCCGGAGGATAGACTTTGGGAGGGTCTAGAGCTGAAGGATGCTAAGCTGGATCTTGTGCAATCACCAAGCAATGTGTTTGGGGGGGGACGACAAGGGACTGGAAGGCAATATAAGGCATGGGGCAGGGAGCACGAGAGTGACAGGGGCATTGGTGGCTGGAGAAGCACAGAGCAGCCTGGCGATGGTAAGTGGGGTGAGAGCAAGGCGAGAGCTTGATGCTGGTGGGATGTCTCAGGACTGCTGTGGAGAACAAGGAGCAGAGCAGGGATTAAACCCTCCTTGCCTGGAGCTCCGGGGTCTGGTGGAGGGTGAGCCATGTGCTGCCAAAACAGAGCGGGGCTTTTGGCACTGCATCGCTCCAGCCACCTGCCCCATCTGGCTCTTATCCATGTCTGATAAGGAGACTCCAGTGTCCAGGGCTCACCCAGGACCACGCCATGAATTTCCCTAAAGAAGTCCATTATCCGTATCATGGGGGAGATTGACTTAATCTGTGTCTTTATGGCATTAATTTTAGTTGTGTCCAAAGCTTTGGGGTTTTTTTTATCCCATTGTCTCCTTGTTATGGATATGTGTTACTGGAAAAGCAAGGATCCTTCTGCAAATCCTGGCTTTTCAAAAGAGCTGTAGTGGGAAGAGGGGAAACGCCTTTCCTCTTTGGGGAGCCTGGGCTGATGCCTCAGCTATGCAGTTTTACTTAAAGTGCCTGTTCTTACTGAAATGTGGCTTTATCACTGCCAGCACATCCCTGCAGGTCCAAGGTCTGGTTTCTTCCACCCCCTCATTCAGGAATAGCTCCCTAAATTCAGGACAGTATTTGACCCTTGTGTTAGCCTGGGGGGAAGGGAGGTATCTGTTCATTTGGGATAGGAAATTACTTTGTGCCATTGAACACAGAGCTTTTGGAGGATATACAGTACAGAAATTATCACACCCAATGCTTGAGGGTGGGCTCTTTATGGATGACTGCAAACATCTCCAGCGAGCATATTAAAACCAAGTTACCCAGAACCTGTTTGTTTTCACAGGAAAGGACTGTGAGATGCTTGCTGCTGGTCTCTGCCCTCTGCCTGGCTGGCTGTGAAGGCAACAAGAGTGAGTCTCCCTGTACACTGTCCCTGCTGGGTCACAGATGAGTACTATGGAAAGGAGAGGTCAAGCCCTCACCTGATCTGTGTCCAGGTTCCTCATTCAGGGCACTGCTGAAGGCTGCTATGGGGAGATAACAGAGCAGGGCTCAAGGGGAGGCAGGAACTGGGGTGCAGGAACCAGCAAAATAGGCAGAAACCTCAGGCTCTCCATCCCAGTCATGTGCAGTATATAACCCATGGAGATGGGCACAGGGGCTGTGATGTGCCACCGCTCTCCTTACTAGCTGGTGGCAAGCTCCATAACTCTGATCCACATTACAGCCATGCTGAGGAGCTCTCCCAGGCTCTCACATGCATCCTCCCAGGCAAGCCACGAGGCAGGTTCTTCCTCAGGTGTGCCTGCCCTGGCTCTAGGTGAGGATCTCAGCCCTGGCAAGCTGTGCAGGGTTTCATACCATGGGTGAGTTCACTCTCGTGTCTCTCACAGAGGAGATGTTCTTGCTGAGTTTCAGCTTTCTCACCTTTCCTTTGCTGCAGGGGAGCTGGTGAGCCCCAGGCGAGGGGCTGCCCTCCGTCTCAAGAGGAGCCTGAATGCCTGCCTGCCAAACCCATGCCAGCACCAGGGGCACTGCCAGCTGATGGAGGACAGACCCGTTTGCAGCTGCAGACCGGGCTTCACAGGGGCATTCTGCCAAGGTAGAGGATGCTATGAGCCCTCCATAGTCTGTCCAGGGACACCAGAGGGAAGGGTGATGGGCATGGTGCACTGGTGCACTGGTGTTACCGCTGCTCTCCAATGCAGGCTCCAGGAGCACATCCCAGCTCCTGCCTGCCACCACTACCATGTCCTGACTACACATTGGTACAAAACCCAGTCACAGGCCATTTTCTTCCTCCCTAAAAGTCTTAATTACTTAATTTCTTGTCTGCCAAGAAGCTGTGCCAGGGCAGCAGGGCAAGCTGCAGAGCACAGCTGCCTTGCAGTGTCAGAACAAGCATACATATTCCACACAGCTCCACTGAAGCCTCTTCCAGACACTGGCCAAAACCTGTGTCTTCTTCATCTGCAAGAGAGGATCCCTGTCCCTGTCTGGTGCCCTTGGCAGGCTGCAGTGATTCTGTAGAGAGCCCTCAAAAGGGGCTATACCCACAACATCTGCCTTTGATGTCTCGAGCTTAAGGACTGTGTCTGTTCAGGGTAGCAGTGGTCATGGACTTGTGCAGGTCTTAAGCAACCAGGAGAAAGTAAGAGACCCACATTAATGCCTGTGTGTTCCCACAGGTTTGTCTTTTGCCCAGTGTCTGTGAAGAGCCCCACCAGCAGCCTCCAACCGAGATGGGATGAGGGTCTGCTGAGCTCAGTGGGACTGTGCCGCTCCATAGTTGACCTAGGCCTCCTTCAGGCCCTTATTGCTATTGCAGATGGCTTTTTTCCCTAGATGTGGTACTGAAGTTGTCCTGTGAGGAAGAGCACATGAAGATGATGGTGAGGAAGGAGGCATTTGAACTCCTGAAGATCCCCCAGCAGCTTGTCCACTTGAGGAACCAGGCATGCAAGGTCTCAGAAAGGGAAGAAGAGGGTGAGCTGTTTTTTGCAGCCACTCTCACAGGTGAAAACCACACTGCTTGTGGATCAATAATTCAGGTAAGGATCCAGCAGAGCCTCTCTGTGTAGCTCTGAAGCCATGAGAGGAGCAGATGTACAGAGTGTGGACAGCAAAGGTGAAGCCCCAGAAGCTTTTCCTTTGATATCAGGGTGCTGTAAAGTTTTCATTCCCCTTGGAAGGCTTCACTGGGGGCTGTCGGAAAGCTCTAGCTATCACCTAGATAACAGCCTGCAGCTTTCTGGTAGCATCCTCTGAGCTCTGCAGTCCTGGCTATAGCCCCTTGGTCCCTCACTTGATTCATGGGTCAGGGGGGGTTCAGAAGAACCAGTGCTCCAACTCTGCATTGCCCTCACCTGTGGTCACTCTACTGATTCCTGCCTTCTCTGATGATGCTTGTCAGCAGCCCCTGGACATGGGGCTTGAGCAAAACCCCAGCAGGTATCCAGGCCTGGAGCAGCTGAGTTGCATCCATCTGAAATGGACCTTGGGTCTCTGCATATGGACTTAGACATATTCTGGAGACTTGATTTCTGTGTCATTCCAGCAAAACAGCTCCCATGTGTCGTACTCCAACGTCATGGAGTCAGAGTGGGAAGCGCATGGGGCAGTGATCTCCCGGAGTTTTCATCTTGAGGTGCATTTCTCCTGCGTCTATGCCTACGAGCAGGTGGTGAGGCTGCCCTTCACTCTCACTGCTGTTGACAAGTGAGTAACCCCTCTTCACTTCACTGCTGACATGAAAGAGCTTGCAGAAAAATAGATGCCTTCAATGAGGTGATCTGCAAAGGCCCTGGGGAGCCACTAGAGAGCTCTGAGATCAGGCTACCTCCCTTTCTCTTCCCAAAATGTTTTTTCAACACGAGGTTTGGGCCTGGGGCAGAGCCGAAGAGGGGCATACCTTTCTCCTAGCCTCCGTGCTTGAAACCAGCTATCTAAAAAATAAAGGGTGGGAACTGGGAGATGCCCCCACCATGCCCCTGTGGAGGTGCAGGTCAGGACCTCCTGAGTTGCCTTTCTCATAGCTCTCACTGGGCAGCCAGTCAGTGAGAACTCCTGGAGCTCCTTGCCTCTGTCCGCACACAGTGTGGACATACCAGCCAGGAGACAGCTTGGGGCCTGGCTCTCACCTGAGAGCAGAGGCACATTCCAAGTCAGTGCACCTCTGCCATTGGCCTTATTTGTGCTGTGTCCTTCCTGCCTTATTCTGTTTGTGAGGTCTCCTCCTCTCTTCTCAGGCTGGTGCAGTTTGTGGTCAGAGAAGGACACTTCAACGTTAGCATGAGACTGTACAAGACCCCCTCCTACTTGCAGCCCTATCACCTGCCGGCTGTGGCTGTCCCTGTCACAGGCACACTCTATGTTCTGCTGAAGATAGAAGGACAGCACCAACTCAAGTACTTCCTGCTGAGTGTTGAGGACTGCTGGGCCACACCGAGCACAGATCCCTACCAGGACGTGCAGCACAAGCTTATTGAGAAGGGGTGAGTGGAGTGCCTGTAGTGCATCTGGTCTCCTTGCACCATGAGCACAGTCATATCTCTTTGCTGGATGCTAAAGACAGGTTGATGTGAGGGAGCAATGACACCATCAATGACACCACCTATGGTGGACACCATCACTGAATAGGTGGAACAGACCCATAGATGATCCTTT
This sequence comes from Pezoporus flaviventris, assembly GCF_033815535.1. NCBI lineage: Eukaryota > Metazoa > Chordata > Aves > Psittaciformes > Psittacidae > Pezoporus > Pezoporus flaviventris. Next base: position 695,255 of record NW_026892586.1, read on the forward strand.
TAACCGCTCTAAAGTAAGCCCCCTCTCCTGACCCTGCTCTGCTGCCAACAGTGCTGCCTTCCCTCCAGCATCACTTCTGGGCAGCTGGTGACCTTGCTGCAATGTGCAGAGAGGTCTCTGCTGAAGAGTTTGCATTAAAGGTGGCTGCAGCCAAGCTAAAGCTGGTAACATGGATGTCTGGGAAGTGGGAACCACAGCCAGGCTCACTGCACCCATGCAGAGCAGCTGTGGCTCCCCGGAGTGAGACACAAGGCAGCTCCTGTGGTGGTAACAGTTCCTCCTGAAGCTGGGCACAACACAGGGTGCCAAGGAAAGGCATCCCCACTAGCACCAAGACAGAAATAGTTCAGAAAAACCTGGGGGCTGCACCCAGTCCCTGTGTGCTTGGTGTCCCAGTCTGGGATGCTCCCCTTTGTTTCCCCCTGCTGACTCAGCCATGGTGTCCCAGGTGTCCCCATGATGAGACAGTGACATACCTGAACATCTTTGGAGAGAAAACTACCGCCAAGTTCAGCTTCCAGATGTTCCAGTTTGTCGGTTACCCCGAGGTGTTCCTGCACTGCCGTGTCCAGCTCTGTCTCCCCAATGGCCCGGAGCCCTGTGCCAAGGTGAGCTCTCCCAGTGATCTGCACAGCGCCCTGGCCATGCAGAGGGACCTCCCTTCCCTGGGCCTGCTGTTTGGAGAAGGGGCTCTGCTCTGGTTTTGGGTGCCTCAGCACAATAAACACCTCCCAGCAGCAGGAGCTCAGCCCAGCACCTTGAACTAAAGGTACAAGGTCTTGAACACACCAGAAAGCTCCTTTCCCTCTTCCTTCTGTCTGTTGGGTATTTGCAGGAGGAGAGGTTTATGATAGGACCTGGGGAGGAGCAGGCTCCTCTGGGGTCTTGACCACTCCCAGGCTGCAGCCCCATTGGGGCCTCTGCCAGGGGCAGACCACCAGGATTTGCTCTTGCCCCTGGAGTGGGCTTATCCCCTGCCCTCTGCTCCCAAAACCTTTCCCTTGGCTTTGTCCACAGCAGTGCCCCAGGCACCGGTGGAGCAAGCGGGCACTGGCCAATGACTACAGTAAGATTGTCTCCTATGGGCCCATCCACCTGCTGGCTGGTCCTTCCTTGGAAGCAGAGACCCACCATTCCCGGACAGACCAACATGACCTGGGGGGTACGTATGTCCCTCTGGGGAGGGCAGGAGCAGCTCACAGACCTTTGCAACCCTCTAGGCAATGACAGGTTCTTTAAAAGGGCTGCTAAAGTCACTGCTCTGCACAGGAGCGTGGAGTCTTTCAGGTGTCATGGCCATGCAGGGCATGCTCCAGGAGCCAAACCAGCACAGAGAGGTTGGCTCTGGTGAATGGCTCCGTACTGGGCACAGGTCAGGCTGAGCAGGGTGGGAAGGGACCAGGAGTCAGGAGCCAGGTGAGGGAGGCTAGGCTCTCACAATGGACCTCTGCATCAACACAGTGAGGCAGGCTCCTTCTGAGCACTGAGGTCAATCCAGGAGATCCAAGCAGAGGTCCAGGACCAAGACCACCCACAGCATAGCTCAGACCAGCCACATGAATGACAGACTAAATGGAGCCCCTGGGCAGCAGGTGTGGGTGGAGGCCCCATGTGAGGCTAATTGGGGTGACTGGGTCCTGTTAATGCCCTCAGGACCCTGCCATACCCCCAGCTCCAGTGGCTCTTACCCTTCACAGGAGGTGACCTACCCAGCTCAGCCCCAGCCAGGAGATGCCATGCCAGGGCTCAGTGCCAGCTCAGGGGCCACAGACATGTAACCAATCTTACTCTTCTGCAGGACCTAACCTGTGGCTCCCTGTGGCCCTCCTCCTGCTGTGTGTTCTCAGTTTGCTCACTGTGGCTCTGGTGGCTGTTGGCGTGAGGCGTTGGGCAGAGTAGAAAGCAGATGTTCCCAAATAAATGTGGCAGCAGCAAGAAGCCACCTGCCTGTGTCTTCACAGGGGTCTTGAGGGAAGGAGGTGATGGTTGAATGCAAACAGTGCTTCACGGATGAGCCACATCAGAGTGTTTTGGTTCCCTGTAGCATCCCAGGGACCTAATCATCCCCTCCTGGCCCATGCTGTCGAGCAAAGAATCATAGAATAGTTAGGATTGAAAAGGACCTTAAGATCATCTAGTTCCAACCCCCCTGCCATGGGCAGGGACACCTCACACTAAACCATATCACCCAAGGCTCTGTCCAACCTGGTCTTGAACACTACCAGGGATGGAGCATTCACAATTTCCCTGGGAAACCCATTCCAGTGCCTCACCACCCTTACAGTAAAGAACTTCATCCTTATATCCAATCTAAACTTCCCCTGTTGAAGTTTTAACTCGTTACCCCTTGTCCGATCACTACAGTCCCTAATGAAGAGTCCCTCCCCAGCATCCTTATAAGCCCCCTTCAGATCCTGGAAGGCTGCTATGAGGTCTCCACGCAGCTTTCTCTTCTCCAGGCTCAACAGCCCAAACTTTCTCAGCCTGTCTTCATACGGGAAGTGCTCCAGTCCCCTGATCAAGTCCTCTGGACTTGTTCCAGCAGTTCCATGTCCTTTCTATGTTGAGGACACCAGAACTGCACACAGTACTCCAAGTGAGGTCTCACAAGAGCTGAGTAGAGGGGCAGGATCAACTCCTTTGACCTGCTGGTCACGCTCCTTTTGATGCAGCCCAAGATATGGTTGGCTTTCTGGGCTGCAAGCGCACACTGCTGGCTCACGTTCATTTTCTCATCAACCAACACCCCCAAGTCCTTCTCCACAGGGGTGCTCTGAATCTCTTCTCTGCCCAACCTGTAGCTGTGCCTGGGATTGCTCTGACTCAGGTGTAGGACCTTGCACTTGTCATGGTTAAACTTCATGAGTTGGGCATCAGCCCACCTCACAAGCGTGTCAGGGTCCCTCTGGATGGCATTCGTTCCCTCCATCATATCAACCGAACCACACAGCTTGGTGTCATCAGCAAACTTGCTGAGGGCGCACTCAATTCCACTGTCCAAGTCACCGACAAAGATGTTGAACAAGACTGGTCCCAACACCAGTTCCTGAGGGACACTACTCATTACAGGTCTCCAGCTGGACATTGAGCCATTGAAAAAAACTCTATGTGTGCGGCCATACAGCCAGTTCTTTATCCATCAAGTGGTCCATCAATCAAATAGATGTCTCTCCAATTTAGAGACAAAGATGGGGAACAAACAAGAGGAATTAGAGATGTGTGCATGTCTACGGGGATATGATAGGCATCACAGAAACATGGTGGGAGGGCTCCTATGACTTAAGTGTTGGAATGGAAGGTTACAGGCCTTTTAGAAAAGACAGGCCTGGCAGGCGGGGAGGGGGAGTTGCTCTTTATGTTAGGGATAGGCTGGAAAGTATGGAACTCTGTCTGGGGACAGGTGATCAGCTAACAGAGAGTTTGTGAGTCAGGGTTAAAGGGAAGACAGCTATGGGAGACATTACTGTGGGATGTGTTACAGACTGCCTGATCAAGGAGAAACTGCGGATGAAGCACTCTATAGATAGATAGGAACAGCCTCACGCTCACAGGCCCTTGTTCTCATGGGCGACTTCAACCACCCTGACATCTGTTGGAATGATGGTTCAGCCCAGCAGAAGCAATCCAGGAGATTCCTCAGTTGTGTGGAAGACAACTTCCTTCTGCAAGTAATAGAGGGGCCGACAAGGAGAGGTGCCATGCTTGACCTCGTGCTCACCAGCAGGGAAGGGCTGGTTGGAAATGTGAGGCCCCAGGGCAGCCATGGATGCAGCGATCACGAGATGGTCGAGTTTGAGATCCTCAGGACAGTGAGAAGAGCGTGCAGCAAGCTCACTGCCCTGGACTTCAAAAGAGCAGACTTTGGCCTCTTCAGGAACCTGCTTAGTAAGGTTCCATGGGTTATAGCCCTAGAGAGCAGAGGGGCCCAAGACTGTTGGTTAATATTCAAGGAATACCTACTACAAGCTCAGGAGTGTTGCATGCCAACTAGAAGGAAGTGCAGCAGGGGGGCCCAACACTGTTGGTTAATATTCAAGGAATACCTACTACAAGCTCAGGAGTGTTGCATCCCAACTAGAAGGAAGTGCAGCAGGAGGGCCAGGAGACCTCCTTGGATGTATAAGGAGCTGCTGAGGAAACTTTGAGGGAAAAAAGAGGCTTATAAAAGATGGAAGCAGGGGCAGGTGGCCTGGGAACAATACAGGGATGTTGTCCGGGAAGCTATGGACCAGGTTAGGAAGCCTAAGGCCCAGTGAATATTAAACTTGGCTAGGGATGTTAAGGATAACAGGAAGGGATTTTACAGGTACATAGCAAATAAAAAACAGACTAGGGACAACGTAGGCCCCCTCTGCAAGCTATCAGGAGAACTGGCTACCCTGGATTTGGAGAAGGCTGAGGTTCTGAATGAATTCTTTGCCTTGGTCTTCACTAGCAAATGTTCTGACTGCACCACCCAAGTCTTGTAAGGTAGACGCAGGGACTGTGAGAATGAAGACCTTGGCCCCACTGTAGGAGAGGATCTGGTTCGAGACCATCTTAAAAATCTGAACGTGCACAAGTCCATGGGACCTGATGAAATCCATCTGTGGGTCCTGAAGGAGCTAGCAAATGAAATTGTTAAGCCCCTAGCCATCATATTTGAAAAATCATGGCAGTCAGGTGAAGTTCCTGATGACTGGAAAAAGGGAAATATAACCCCCATTTTCAAGAAGGGGAAAATGAAGGACCCGGGTAATTACAGACCAGTCAGTCTCACCTCTGTGTCTGGCAAAATCTTGGAGCAGATTCTCCTGGATGGCATGCTAAGGCACATGAAGAACAACGAGGTTCTTGGTGACAGCCATCATGGCTTCACTAAGAGGGAAATCCTGCCTGACCAATTTGGTGGCCTTCTATGATGGGGCTGCGGAACTGATGGACAGGGGTAGAGCAGTTGATGTCATCTACCTGGACTTGTGTAATGCGTTTGACACTGTCCCACACAACATCCTTATCTCTAAACTGGAGAGATATCAATTTGATGGATGGACCATTTGGTGGATAAAGAACTGGCTGGATGGCCACACACAAAGAGTTGTGGATGCACATAGAGCAATTCTTGGGTTTGTATTCCTAATGAGCTGTAACATTACCAGTGATTAATAATTAACTTCCTTGCAGAGTATGAGGTTCTCAGTCCATCTACTGTGAGTGTGGAGCAGACAATCTAGTTCGTGGCTTTTCTTTTAACTTTTTGAGTCATTTAAATGCTTATTGATATGCATGTCTTTATTATTATAACATTATATGGGGGTGGTGACTCTCTGGCACAGGTTGCCCAGAGAAGCTGTGGCTGCTCCATCCCTGGCAGTGTTCAAGGCCAGGCTGGACAGAGCTTCGAGCAACCTGGTCTAGTGTAAGGTGTCTCTGCTTGTGGCAAGGGATTGGAACTGGATGAGCTTTAAGGTCCCTTCCGACCCAAACCAGTCTGGGATTCTGCGATTCTGCGATGGGAGGTTCCTTCTTCCTGCCTTCCAGAGAGTCACCCATGGGGACCTGGAGGTGCCCACACTAGATACTTGCCCACCAAAGCTGGACTTTGCATGTTGCTGTGGGACACAGATGTAGCATTAGCAGAGAAAGGGCTGCTCTGTGCATGCACCATATATAGACCTATCCATGGAGATTTCTTCCTTCATTCATAACAGATTTCTCCTTTCATTCATGACAAATTGCCAGCAAGACTTTCACCCATCCAAACATCCCTAATGTAAAGCAAATAACAAACAATATTGTGAGCATCAAAGACTAAAACCAAAGTGCTCAGAGAGCTGGCAGAGATTTAATACTAAAACACAGGTAAAGAAGAGGAGTGGCTATGTGTACATCCAGCTGTAGCACAGTGACCTCATGGAAATGGTTGGTGACCCCAGAAGGTGTTTTGCAGGAGGGACGTCCAGCAGATCCCTGCCCAAATAGCTCAGCCCCAGTCTGTTTGGAGGGGATGTATTGCAAAGAATCTTGTGAGATTTCTCTATTTTTGATGATTCCTAGACCTGAACCTCCTGAGTCAGGCTGGAGTCAATCAATCTTCCCACCTCCAAGAGCAGGAAAATCCACTGCTGGTCTGGTCCGGCACCAAAGGCCATCTCTAGCAGAGGAGGATGGCTCTATCCTGGCTGAAGGCAGATGGTTCATGGGCTCCATCCTTGCCCCCACAAGAGCCCCTGTGGAAGGAGATCAGGGGCACTTCAAGACCTTGGGGCAGCTGCAGCCTGGAGGGTTCTTTGGCAGAAGGGATGTCTCCAGAGCTCCTTGCCCAAGGCAGGCCAGATTGAAGCAAAATGGATCTACTGCTAAAGTGGATCATGCTCACTGAAGGGTAAACTCTTTTCCTCCATCCCCCCCTTTCCTTCCTCCCCTTACTACCTTTCCTTTTTGTTTAGAGACCTTAGGGTTTCCTTTTTCCTCAGTTCCCAGTTCCCTGTGGTCCCTTAGTCCTTCACCAGTTCACAGTCCTTCTGATTTGGAAGTTGTTTGGGCGTTCCTGAAATCTCTGATGATCCTTTCCAGTAGGGTGTTCTTATCTGAATCCCCCTCTGTTTGAAAGAGGGAGCTGCTCCTGAGCTCTCTCATTCCCTGGCCTGTTTGCATCTGTGCTAGGTTGCCCCACTAGCCAATTGATGATGGAGGGATGTGGCGTGGTTTAAGGCCAACCAGCAACCCAGAACCATGCAGCCGCTCACTCACTACCCCCCACCTTCCTCCCCCCGCTCCCGGAGGGATGAGGAGGAGAATTGAAAGAATGTAAATCCCACAGGTTGAGATAAGAACAGTCCAGTAACTAAGGTATAACACAAAACTACTACTGCTACCACCAATAATAATAATGAAAAGGGAAATAACAAGGAAAGAGAATACCACCGCTCACCGCCAGTCAACCAATACCCAGCACAACCCGAGCAGCGATGTAGCCCTTCCGAGTAACTGCCCCCAGCTTATATACTGTGCATGTGTGCTGTGATATGGAATACCCCACTGGCTAGTTTGGGTCAGGTGTCCTGTCTCTGCTTCCTCTTGGCTTCCCCTCCTCCCTGGCAGAGCATGAGACTCAGAAAGTCCTTGGTCGGAGTAAACATTACTTAGCAACACCTAAAAACATTGGTGTTATCAGCGCTGTTCCCAAGATGAAAGTCAAAAACACAGCAATGCACCAGCTACTAAGAAGGAGAAAAATGACTGCTACTGCTGACAGTATCTACCCCTTATTCCGTACCATTCACATCATGTTCACATCCCACATTTTTCAATATACCATCACTCTTGTTTCTTATATATATATATACACACACACACACAAAGAGAGAGAGACATCATTCCTTAGGGCATGAACCAATCCCTATAAAGCTCCTGAGTTCATATGGTCCATGATACTGGGCTCCATCTCTTGTAACAGTCTTTCAGAGCAGGAGAGGCTGTGTGCAGTGTTGGATCGTTGCCTACTGATGACACCACGGAACTCATCTGGTCACTGCTGAGCTCATCTGGTTTCATTAAAGTTCATTCTTTGTTGGAATGATGGTCGGAGGGAAGTCAGGGCCAGTCACTGGTGACCTGAAGATATCTACTTGGTGGGTTATAAAAGTGTTACATAGCAGGCAACAGCATACAATTGAGTTCATTGGCTGTTTTCCCCTAAAATCAAATCCCCTTGAGGTATACATCGGACTTCCCCCTTTTCCCACATTACCCACCAAGTATATCCAGGTCCCTGAGCAAAAGCAATCCCACGAGTGGGTTTGCCTTTACCTGAAGCAGGAATTACCCAGACTGTCTTCCTCAGCAAATTCTTCACGTGCATCACAGGAACTTTGTCCCCTTCAACAGTATGTAAAAGTTCTGACTGGGATGGGCCGGCCCTGTTGGCAGATCCTCTGGTGTTGACCAACCAGGTGGCCTTTGGTAAGTGTGTATCCCAATGCTTGAATGTTCCCCCACCCATTGCTCTCAGGGTAGTTTTTAACAGCCCATTTTACCGCTCGATTTTCCCAGATGCTGGTGTGCATGGTAGGGGATGTGATATACCCACTCAAAGCCATGTTCTTTGGCCCAAGTATCTAGAAGGTTGTTCCAGAAATGAGTCCCATTGTCTCACTCAGTTCTCTCTGAGGTGCTGTGTCGCCACAAAATCTGTTTCTTAAGGCCCAGGATAGTGTCTTTGAAGTACCCTCTCCTGAGGTAGTCTATGCCAAGGATGCATGGAGCCTCTGGACCAGTCACAATGGTGTGCTTTTTCCATTTCCTCCAAGTCAGTCTAATTTCAGCCTCAGTACCGTCAACTCTTGGGAGCCTCCTGTCACTCCAGAAATATAAAGGGGTTCCACCCCTTCACAGCTTGGTGGTATGAGGGTACACTGTGCACTGGTATCTACTAGAGCCTTATACTTCTGTGAGATCCACACAGTCTGGTAAATCCTATTGTCCCCTACCTCCATCTGGCTGGAGGCAGGGCGCCTCTAATATTCATCACAACTTTGAACACTTAAGTCTTGTTGAAAGGGATTATTCTTCATTATCACAGGAGATGGAGTAAAATCAGCTCTTCCACTCCATCTGGGAAACTGCTCACCAGAGACTGAAGCCACAGCTTTCATGGGATGATCATCCTTGACCTTTGTTCTCCTCTTCAGTTCACTCACCCATTCCTCCAGAGCTGAAGTAGGTTTTCCATCCCGCTTTGTCATGTCTTCTCCGTGATCCAGCAGGTAAAACCATAGGTTGGCCCATGGCGTATAACTTCTATATCTTCTCTCTCAAACAATAGGACGCCTCTTGTTAATAGCTGAGACGTGTGTTGGTACACGTGAGGAGCTGGATAAATCAGATAGATCATCCCTCAATTGTTTGAGATCCTGGGACAGTTTTTCCACAGCTGAGATGATGGAAGGGGTGAGATTTTCATCGAACTCTCAGAGTTGATGAATCGTTTCATCCACTGTTGGTGGTACTATGTCATTCCAGGTTTCTGTTGCCAGTGAATGGGGATATGATGACGGTGCATTTCGTGTAATTTTTCACCACATGGGTTGTGTACTTTTGACTTCATCTGGGTCAATGGGTATATCCCCGTTATTCAGCTTGATGTGATAGACCATCTCTACGATGGCTGATTCCCTCAGAGACTGGATGCCTTTGTCTAAAGCAGTCCACTTGGCCGAACGACTCATAACATCATCCTTGTATGGAAACCTTTCTTTCACAGCTGCCAAGAGCCTCCTCCAAAGACCGAGGGACTTTTTCTCTCTTGCAATTACTTTGTCAATTCCCCCTTCTCTAGCAAGTGATCCCAGCTGCTTGGCTTCTGTACCTTCTACTTCGTGACCATCGGCCCCATTGCCCCAGCATGGAAGCAACCAGGTGATGATGTGCTCCCCTGGTTGACAGGTAAAATCTTTTTTCATATTCTGTAGCTCGGTTGAGGTCCGAGGTCGAGAAGTTACCTCTTCTTCTTCTTCTTCGTCATGTGATGATGACTCCTGATCAAATGCTGGACCGGGTGGTGAATACATTGTTTCTTCATCTTGCTTCACCCTTCTTGCCTCTTTTTTGCTTGTTCTCTTGCGTACAGGGGCAAGCAATATTGGTACCAATTGGTCCTCTGGTTTAGCTGAAGTGATTATCACTGTGGTTTGAGTCGCAATTGTACTTGTCGCTGGGGGTGGTGCAGCTGCTGTGCTTGGAGCTGGGGTAGCTGCGCTGTCACAGTCGAAGTTTGAGTAGCTGCTGTACTTGTTGCTGGGGTAGCTGCGCTATCCGTTGCAGCCTAAGTTTGGGTAGCAACTCTACTTGTCACTGGGGGTGATGTAGCTGCTGTGATTGGAGCTGAAATAGCTGCGCTGACTGTTGCTTTGCCCTCAGGTCCACCGACATTTTTTTCCTTTTGAAGGTGCTGGATAGTGTTGAACAAGGCCCTGTAAGCATAGGCCAAGCCCCAGCATGTTGCCATGATTTGTCCCTCTCTGGTATGGCCAGAATGACAACACACCTCATTTAAGTGTTTTACTAATTTTTCTGGATTTTGCACTTGTTCGGTGGTGAAATTCCAAAGTACTGGAGGGGCCCACTGACCTAGATACTTGCCCATGCTATCCCACACACCCTGCCACTCATGGCTGTCCAGCCTCGGGGAAAATCTCTTGGTCCTCCTATATCTTCGTTTAAATCCAGAAAAGACCCAAACCTGACTCTGCTTAACTCCTGAAATCAGACGAAATGGTCGTGTGCAGAACATCCTCTGTATGTTTGCCAACATGGTGATCCGCCTTACAGTCAGCAAACAGGTCTCAAAAGTATTAAAAGGCCATTCAAAGACTTCAAAACTCTCAAATGATGCTGTAAACGGTCTGGGGGGGAGGACTGGGAGGGTAAAAGAATGTCTCCTTCACAGGTTGACCACCCAAGAAGGAGAAAAAAGATGTGTAATTGCTAAGCACCTCCATCATATACCTCCCAAAGTATAAAGGTGGTGACCACACTGGGAACATAAGCCAGATCGGTTTCATGATCAATGATTCTATTGTATTACAAGTCATTACCATAAAGTACAATGGGATAAAAACCTTAGCCCAAGCCCCACACTTGAAAAACACTAATACAGCAAATACCGGATGGACGTAAGATATGATATACTGAAACTGTGAGATCAAGAGGAAAAACCTTGAGAGCCAATAAATCAGCATTGTGATGAGTGACTATCAATCCAGTCAGATCTGTTCTTATCTCAACCCCTCGTGCCCCACGTTGGGCGCCAAAAAGAACTGTCGTGGTTTAAACCCAGTCAGGTAACTTGTTCACTCACTCCCAGTGAGTGGTGCCGAGCTGACAACAATCAAGGTTCGTGTCCGTCTCCCCTCCCCCCCCCCCGCACCGGGGCTCTCCCCTTCCCCGCTCCCGGAGGAACGGGGAGGAGGATCGAGAGAGTGCAACTCCCACGGGTTGAGACAAGAACAGTCCAGCAACAAATCACCACCGCTACTATCAGCTAAAACAATGATAAGGGAAAATAACAAGGGAAGAGAATACGATACCACCGGCCAAGAAAGCGAGTTCCACCCGGAAGCCCCTGTCCTTCCGGGTAACTCCCAGTTACCCCCCCACCACGGGCATGACGTGCTGTGGCATGGAATACCTCCCTGGCTAGCCCGGGTCAGGCGCCCCGTCTCTGCTTCCTCACAGCTTCCCCTCCTCCCTGGCAGAGCATGAGCCTCACAGAGTCCTTGGTCAGGGTAAACATCACTTAGCAACAACCGAAAACATCGGCTTCACCAACACTGTTCTCAATCTAGAAGTCAAAACACAGCACTGCACCAGTTAACACAAAGGAAAAACATGACTGCTACTGCTGAACCCAGGACACTGGGCCTTAGCTTTCCTAACCTGGTCCTTAGCTTCCCAGACAACATCCCTGTATTCTTCCCAGGCCACCTGTCCTTGCTTCCACCTTTTATAAGCCTCTTTTTCCTTCGAGTTTTCCTCAGCAGCTCCTTATCCATCAAAGGAGATCTCCGGGCCCTCCTGCTGTACTTCCTTCTAGCTGGGATGCAACACTCCTGAGCTTGTAGTAGGTGACCCTTGAATATTAACCAACAGTCTTGGGCCCCCCTGCTCTCTAGGCCTATATCCTATGGAACCTGACTAAGCCAGATCAGTTTCATGATCAATGATTCTATTGTATTACAAGTCATTACCATAAAGTACAACGAAACAAGAACCTTAGCCCAAGCCCCACACTTGAAAAACACTAACACAGCAAATACCAGATCTAAGTAAGATGCAATATACTGAAACTGTGAGATCAAGAAGAACAACTTTGAGAGCCAATAAATCAGCATTGTGACGAGTGTCTATTAATCTAAAACAATGAATGCTTATCACAAATACGATTAGACATACTCCAGTAAGATCTGTCGTTATCTCAACCCCTTGTGCCCCACATTGGGCGCCAAAAGAACTGTTGTGGTTTAAACCCAGTCAGCCACACAGTTTCTACTTCCCCCCCTCTTTCTTTCCTTCCCCCCCCTCCCTGCTCCCGGGGGGATGGGGAGGAGAATCAAAAGAATGTCACTCCCACGGGTTGAGATAAGAACAGTCCAGTAACTAAGGTATAACACAAATCACTACTGCTACAACCAATAATAATAATGATAAGGGAAATAACAAGGGAAGAGAATACAATACCACCCGCCGAAATGAGCCCAACCGAGAAGAGAAGTGCCCTTCCGGGTAACTCCCAGTTACCTCCCCAAGCATGACCTTCTGTGGTATGGAATACCTCTTTGGCTAGTTTGGGTCACGTGTCCTGTCCCTGCTTCCCCCAGGCCTCCCCTCCTCCCTGGCAGAGCATGAGACTCACAGGGTGCTTGGTCAGAGTAAACATCAGTGTTATCAGCTCTGTTCCAAGGCTGAAAGTCAAAACACAACGCTGCACCAGCAGAAAAATTGACTGCTACTGCTAAACCCAGGACACCAAGAGATGGCACAACCCTGGCTGAGAGGTGAATCCCATCAGAGAACCCACCAACATGCCAGCATGACCAGCAGAGAGACCCCAGAGAGCCATGCTCTACCAGGAACAACTTTAATGGGCACAAGTCTGGTGTGTGGGTGCACCCACTGAACTTCTGCACCGTTCGAAAATAGACATTCAACAAATTTACAAAAATAGACTATTTCAGCTGCTGAAGGGGGCCAGGGGCAGAGTTATTCTGTCTTCACTGGGGAAGGACCTTCTTGGTGACCAGCAGCAATGGCTGAAGATGGAGCCTTTCCCACCCATCATCCCTGGCCTTAGGACACGAGAGGGAGTGTTGGAAAGCACTAGGGACCCTGTCCCTGCCCCTTCTATTTCCTGCAGCTCCCACTGCCTGGGCAAGCATCCCTCCCTCCTGCCCCAAGGATGCCAAGACAAGGGATGCCTATGGAAAACTGGGGAGGGGGCTGGCAGAGGTGAGGGGCAGCAGCCATGATGTGGATCCCTGGGCTCCAGCAGCCCCTGAGGTGGGTGTGGTAGCAAAGCAGATGGTGTTGGTCCTTCCTGCAGTTGTCCTTGGAGTAGCGCAGCCACAGTGGCGCTCTGCCTGATCTTGGGCTGCAGTTCGATGCTGTTGGAGCTGTTCTACAAATCAGAGGACTTCCTCACCTTCAGCACCATGGTCCAGTACCAGAGGAAGATGAGGAAACCTGGGAGAGGAGGAAGGAAGGGTGGGTGAATCCCCTTGAGGGACCAACAGCAGCCAAGAGTAAGGCAGCAGCCAGACAGGGACAGCTCCTCCCATACCCCATCACCACCACACCAACACCAACACCACTTCAGAGGGGCCCTGCATCCCTAGCTCACCTTGGAGGGAGTTGATGATGGTGAAGAGGTAGAGAGAGATGAGGCTGAAGATGCCAGAGGTGAAGGAAAAGAAGACCTGCACAGGGAATGCCCAGCAGGATGCTCAGCCCAAAGAGGGTGAGTTCATGCTTGAGCTGGTGGCCTTTGTTGTTCTGCTGGAGGATCTCCTGGACCATGGCCCCCAGCATGACCGAGTTAAAGAACACCAGGCTGAAGAAACCCGGGTTCACAATGTTATGGATCAGAGGGCTTATGATCCAGCATCTGGAGGGGGGAGAAAGGGCAGAGGGTTACGCTGTGTCATCCCACGGGGATGTGAGTCAGAGGGGCTGGGAGAAACACAAACGTGTTGTGCAAGCCCAGAACCCAGATTAGTGAAACAAGGGGGGGATCCCACCACCACCCTGCACAGAGCCCCAGAAAAGCCACAGGTGGGCTGAGGAGAGCCTGTAGGACACAGTGAAGGTTTAGCCAGTTGACTTCATCTAAGACCAAGGACAAGGCAACCCAATTCCCATGACTTACATGGTTGCATTGGTGGATTTGCCACCAACAGATTCATAGATGAGAATGGAGAAGGGGCCGTAGTTTCTCCAGCTGGCCATGAAGATCAGCATCACACAAAGGGGAGTCCTGGGTGGCAAGAACAGAGTGAAGTGGCCAACCTAGTCCCCAGCCCTCGGAGCTCCTTGAAGGATTCATTGTCCCTTTCTCTCTGTACAGAGTACAAACCAACATCCTCCCCACCAAGGGGGAACCAAGGATGGAGCACACAACAGGGATACCTAGTGTAAGCCCTGGCCCAGGAGCAAGCTGTGCTGTATCAACCCCGGAGAGAGGATCTCCCAGGGCTGTGGAATTTTAGGCCAGGAAAGATCATGAGATCTTCCTACCCCAGCCTCCTGCCCAAAGCATGTCAGAGATGTGTGGGTGCTTCCTGCATCAAGCCCATCTCTGGGCTGTCCTGGGTGTTGCCTTCAGAAAGAGAATCCCATTTTTGCCATGACCCAAAGCAATGGCTCTCACATGACTCCCTTGCTGGGTGACCCCCAGGGTGACCCACCCTTGCTCCAGCACCAGCTTCTGCTCTCAGCCACCGAGTCTCTTTCTCCACCGAGTCTCTTGACAGAGACCCCTCTGCTTTCAGACATCTGTTTCCCCACAGCCACATCTCCATCCCCATACAGGCACCATCTGTGGTGGGGGCAAACCTACCCAGGTGCCCTCCACCCTATGTCCTGTGCCCTTGGGGCATCTCTGCCTCCTCCATGCTCACCCCAGCCCACCAGGCAGATCTTGAGGAGGAAGTGGTCATGGTAGGTCCTGAAGACTTCAATCACAAGCTAGTAGAGGTTGTAGCCCTCGATGACCACCCAGGCATGGCAGCTCAGGAGGAAATACAGGAAGAGCCCACCAGCTCTGAAGACAGCCCTGCTGCTGCTGGAAGCCAACTGCTCAGAGATGAGGAAGGTGATGGATGTATTAGAGACTGTAGTGATAGGACAAGGGGTAACGGGTTAAAACTTCTCGACCTCGGACCTCAACCGAGCTGCAGAATATGCAAAAAGATTTTACCCGTCAACCAGGGGAGCACATCATCACCTGGTTACTCCGATGCTGGGACAATGGGGCCGATGGTCACGAACTAGAAGGTACAGAAGCCAAGCAGCTGGGATCACTTGCTAGAGAAGGGGGAATTGACAAAGCAATTGCAAGAGAGAAAACGTCCCTCAGCCTTTGGAGGAGGCTCTTGGCAGCTGTGAAAGAAAGGTTTCCGTACAAGGACGATGTTACGAGTCGTTCGGCCAAGTGGACTACTATAGACAAAGGCATCCAGTCTCGGAGGGAATCAGCCATCGTAGAGATGATCTATCACATCAAGCCGAATAACGGGGATACACCCATAGATCCAGATGAAGTTGAATGTACACGACCCATGCGGCGAAAACTTACACGGAATGCACCGTCATCATATGCCCATTCATTGGCAACAGTGACCTGGAATGACATAGTACCACTAACAGTGGATGAAATGGTTCATAAACTCTGAGAGTTCGAAGACAATCTCACTCCTTCCATCATCTCAGCTGTGAAAAAACTGTCCCAGGACCTCGAACAATTGAGGGACAATCTATCTGATTTATCCAGCTCCTCACGTGTACCAACACACGTCTCAGCTATTAACAAAAGGCGTCCTATTGTTCAAGAGAGGAGATACAGAAGGTATACGCCACGGGGTACCCTATGGTTTTACCTGCTAGATCACGGAGAAGACATGACAAAGTGGGATGGAAAACCTACTTCAGCTTTGGAGGAACGGGTGAGTGAACTGAAGAGGGGAGCAAGGGCCAAGACTGATCGTCCCATGAGAGCTACGGCTTCAGTCTCTGGTGAGCAGTTTCCCAGATGGAGTGGAAGAGCTGATTTTACTCCAGCTCCTGTGATAATGAAGAATAATCCCTTTCAACAAGACTTAAGTGTCCAATGCTGTGACGACCATTAGAGGGGCCTTGCCTCCAGCCAGGTGGAGGTAGGGGACAATCGGATTTACTGGACTGTGTGGATCAGATGGCCTGGCACATCAGTCCCACAGAAGTATAAGGCTCTAGTAGATACCGGTGCACAGTGTACCCTGATGCCAACAAGCTGTCAAGGGGTGGAACCCATCTATATTTCTGGAGTAACAGGAGGATCCCAAGAGTTGACTGTGCTGGAGGCTGAAATCAGCCTGACTGGGAGGGAATGGCAAAAGCACCCTATTGTGACTGGTCCAGAGGCTCCATGCATTCTCGGCATAGACTACCTCAAAAGAGGGTACTTCAAAGACCCAAAAGGGTACCGGTGGGCTTTTGGTATTGCTGCTTTGGAGACTGAGGAAATTGAGCAGCTGTCCACCTTGCCTGGTCTCTCAGAAGATCCCTCTGCTGTGGGGTTGCTGAAAGTTGAAGAACAACAAGTGCCAATTGCGACCACAACAGTGCACCAGCGGCAATATCGCACCAACCGAGACTCCCTGATTCCCATCCATCAGCTGATCCGTAGACTGGAGAGTCAGGGGGTGATCAGCAGGACCCGCTCACCCTTCAATAGCCCCATATGGCCAGTGCGAAAGTCTAATGGAGAATGGAGACTAACAGTAGACTATCGTGGCCTGAATGAAGTCACACCACCATTGAGTGCTGCCGTACCGGACATGCTAGAACTTCAGTATGAACTAGAGTCAAAGGCAGCCAAGTGGTATGCCACGATTGATATTGCCAATGCATTTTTCTCAATTCCTTTGGCAGCAGAGTGTAGGCCACAGTTTGCTTTTACTTGGAGGGGTGTCCAGTTCACTTGGAACCGACTGCCCCAGGGGTGGAAACACAGCCCTACCATTTGCCATGGACTGATGCAGACTGCACTGGAACAGGGGCAAGCTCCAGAACACCTGCAATACATTGATGACATTATTGTGTGGGGCGATACAGCAGAAGAAGTCTTTGAGAAAGGGAGGAAAATAATCCAAATCCTGCTGAAAGCCGGTTTTGCCATAAAACGGAGTAAGGTCAAGGGACCTGCACAGGAGATTCAATTTTTGGGAATAAAATGTCAAGATGGACGTAGACAGATCCCCACAGATGTGATCAACAAGATAACAGCAATGTCTCCACCAACTAATAAGAAAGAAACGCAAGCTTTCTTGGGTGCAGTGGGGTTCTGGAGAATGCACATCCCAAATTACAGTTCGATTGTAAGCCCTCTCTATCATGTGACCCGGAAGAAGAATGATTTTAAATGGGGCCCTGAGCAGCAACAAGCCTTTGAGCAAATTAAACGAGAGATAGTTCCTGCAGTAGCCCTTGGACCAGTCCAGACCGGACCAGATGTAAAAAATGTACTGTACACTGCAGCTGGGGAGAACGGTCCTACCTGGAGCCTCTGGCAGAAAGCTCCAGGGGAGACTCGAGGTCGACCCCTCGGCTTTTGGAGTCGGGGATATAAAGGATCTGAGGCCAGCTATACCCCAACTGAGAATGAGATACTGGCAGCCTATGAAGGGGTTCGAGCTGCTTCGGAAGTGATTGGCACTGAAGCACAGCTCCTCCTGGCACCCCGGCTGCCCGTGCTGGGCTGGATGTTCAAAGGCAGGGTCTCCTCTACACATCATGCAACTGATGCTACATGGAGTAAATGGGCTGCACTAATTACACAACGAACTCAAATAGGAAATCTCAGTCGTCCAGGCATTCTAGAAGTCATCATGGACTGGCCAGAGGGCAAAGATTTCGGAATGTCACCAGAGGAGGAGGTGATGCGCGCTGAAGAGGCCCCACCATATAATAAACTGTCAGAAAGTGAAAAGCAGTATGCCTTGTTTACTGATGGCTCTTGCCGTATTGTGGGAAAGCATCGGAGATGGAAGGCAGCTGTATGGAGTCCTGGACGACAAGTTGCAGAAACTGCTGAAGGAGAGGGTGAATCGAGTCAATTTGCCGAGGTGAAAGCCATCTAGCTGGCCCTGGACATTGCTGAACGAGAAAAGTGGCCAGTACTTTATCTCTATACTGACTCATGGATGGTGGCAAATGCCCTGTGGGGGTGGTTGAAGCAATGGAAGCAGAGCAACTGGCAACGCAGAGGTAAACCCATCTGGGCTGCTGCACTGTGGAAAGATATTGCTGCCAGGGTGCAGAACTTGGTGGTGAAGGTACGTCATGTAGATGCCCATGTACCCAAGAGTCGGGCCACTGAGGAACACCAGAACAACCAACAAGTGGATAAAGCGGCTAAGATTGAAGTGGCTCAGATGGACTTAGATTGGCAACATAAAGGTGAATTATTTTTGGCCCGGTGGGCCCATGACACTTCAGGCCATCAGGGCAGAGATGCAACATACAGGTGGGCCCGTGACCGAGGGGTGGACTTAACAATGGACACTATTGCCCAGGTTATTCATGAGTGTGAAACATGTGCTGCAATTAAACAAGCCAAGCGGTTAAAGCCTCTTTGGTATGGAGGACGATGGTTGAAGTATAAATATGGGGAGGCCTGGCAGATTGACTATATCACACTGCCACCAACCCGCCAAGGCAAGCGCCATGTGCTTACCATGGTGGAAGCAACCACCGGGTGGCTGGAAACATACGCTGTGCCCCATGCCACTGCCCGGAACACCATCCTGGGCCTTGAGAAACAGATTTTGTGGCGACACGGCACCCCAGAGAGAATTGAGTCAGACAATGGGACTCATTTCCGGAATAACCTTATAGATATTTGGGCCAAAGAGCATGGCATTGAGTAGGTATATCACATCCCCTACCATGCACCAGCCTCTGGGAAAATCGAACGGTACAATGGGCTGTTAAAAACTACACTGAGAGCAATGGGTGGGGGAACTTTCAAGCATTGGGATACACACTTACCAAAGGCCACCTGGTTGGTCAACACCAGAGGATCTGCCAACAGGGCCGGCCCAGCCCAGTCAGAACTTTTACATATTGTAGAGGGGGACAAAGTTCCCGTGGTGCATATGAAGAATTTGCTGGGGAAGACAGTCTGGGTAATTCCTGCTTCAGGTAAAGGCAAACCCACTTGTGGGATTGCTTTTGCTCAGGGACCTGGATATACTTGGTGGGTAATGCGGGAAGATGGGGAAGTCCGATGTATACCTCAAGGGGATTTGATTTTAGGGGAAAACAGCCAGTGAACTCAATTGTATGCTGTTGCCTGCTGTGTAATGCTTTTATAGCCCATCAACTAGATGTCTCCAGGTCACCAGCGACTGGCCCTGACTTCCCTCCAACCATCATCCCAACAGAGAATGAACTTTGAACATGGACCGAATGGACTCGGCAGCATTATAGGGATTGGTCCATGCACTAAGAAAATGATTTTTTCCTCTTGGTCTGTATGTATATGGATGTATATATGTGGGAGAGCGATGGTGTATTGAAAATGTGGGATCTGAGCACGACATGAATGGTATGGAATAAGGGGTGGATAATGTCCTGGGTTCAGCAGTAGCAATCATGTTTTTCCTTTGTGTTAACTGGTGCAGTGCTGTGTTTTGACTTCTAGATTGAGAACAGTGTTGGTGAAGCCGATGTTTTCGGTTGTTGCTAAGTGATGTTTACCCTGACCAAGGACTCTGTGAGGCTCATGCTCTGCCAGGGAGGAGGGGAAGCTGTGAGGAAGCAGAGATGGGGCGCCTGACCCGGGCTAGCCGGGGAGGTATTCCATACCACAGCACGTCATGCCTGTGGTGGGGGGGTAACTGGGAGTTACCCGGAAGGACAGGGGCTTCCGGGTGGAACTCGCTTTCTTGGCCGGTGGTATCGTATTCTCTTCCCTTGTTATTTTCCCTTATCATTGTTTTAGCTGATAGTAGCGGTGGTGATTTGTTGCTGGACTGTTCTTGTCTCAACCCGTAGGAGTTGCACTCTCTCGATCCTCCTCCCCGTTCCTCCGGGAGCGGGGAAGGGGAGAGCCCCAGTGCGGGGGGGGGGGGGGGGGGGGGAGACGGACACGGACCTCGATTGTTGTCAGCTCGGCACCACTCACTGGGAGAGAGTGAACAAGTTACCTGACTGGGTTTAAACCACGACAGTTCTATAGATTCCTTCCTACAATTTGTTTGTCTAAGTGTTTATATAAAGAGTTGCTACCCCAATGAGTTCTATTATGTTCCTCCTAAACTAGCTTCCAGAGTTGATTATAGGGAATTACAATTCGCCCATCAGGTATCTGAAACCAACCCTCTTTATTTTCCTGTCCTTTTAGATCCTCAATCAATTTTCTATCCTCTTTTGAATACCTAGGTTTAGATTTTGCAATTGTTAGTTTGCCATCAGGGATTAAGGCCATGATTTTAGATTGCTCAGATACTCGTTTGGCTTCAAAATCAGCCAAATTATTTCCAATTTCCTGATTAGAATCACCTTGTTGATGCCCTATACAATACATAATAGCTACTTCTTCAGGTAGCTGAACAGCTTCCAGTAGCCACAGAATTTCTGTAGCATGTTTAATCTGTTTCCTTTGTGTGTTCAAAAGTGCTTGTTCTTTCCAGATGGCACCATGTGCATTGACCACACCAAATGTGTATTTAGAATCAGTCCAAATATTTATCCTTTTATCTTTAGCCAATTCCATGGCTCTCCTTAATGCTATTATTTCTGCCTTCTGGGGGTAAAGGTTTAGTTTCTATTACCTGTGAAGTGGTGGTAATTGCATATCCTGCCTTCCATTCACCATTTTTCATGAAACTAGCACCATCAGTAAACCAAGAATCAGCATGTTCCAGAGGCTTTTCTTTCAAATCTGGTAGGTTCTAATATACAGTCCCTATAGTGGCCAAGCAGTTGTGTGTTAGTGGTTCTGCCAATTGTTCCTGCAAAAAGGATGCTGGATTTACAACATTAGTGACCACAATTTTTATGTCATCATGGTCCACAAGGGTGGCCTAGCATCTTAAAAAACGTGAAGGAGATAAACAGTGAGCTCCTTTCTGTTCCAGGACTGGTGATACCACATGGGACACTAGTCTAGTAATCTTTTGTCCCAAGGTGA
This sequence comes from Pezoporus flaviventris, assembly GCF_033815535.1. Classification (NCBI taxonomy): domain Eukaryota; kingdom Metazoa; phylum Chordata; class Aves; order Psittaciformes; family Psittacidae; genus Pezoporus; species Pezoporus flaviventris. Next base: position 716,184 of record NW_026892586.1, read on the forward strand.
ATTTGTGAGCCTCCTCGGTATTCATGAAAACTGCTGCCACTGCCCTCTTATAGGGTCCTAGTTTCTGAGCAAAGAACCCCAAAGCTATTCATTGTTTTTCATAGGCATATAGCCAAAAGGATTTAGTCACATCCAGAAGTCACAGAGCTGGAGCTCTCATTATATCTGTTTTTAAATTTCTAAAATCCCCCCTCTGCTGAATCAGTCCATTCCAAAGAGGGAGGGTTTCCTTTTAACAGTTCATATAGTGTTTTTGCCAGAATTCCATAATCTTGCATCCAAAGTCTGCACCATCCAGTCATTCCCAGGAACTTCCGGAGATCCTTGACGGTGGATGGTTGTGGAGTTTGACAAATTACTTGTTTTCTAGTGGTTCCAAGTTCTCTCTGTCCTCCTGTTACTTCATATCCTAGGTAGGAAACTCAGGTTTAAAATAGTTGGGCCTTTTGTTTGGATACCCAATAACCATTCAGTCCCAGAAAATTTAATAATTCCATCGTCCACTGGATACATTCTTCCTTTGTTTCTGTGGCAATTAATAGGTCATCCACATATTGTAACAGAGTCCCCTTCTGAGTGGGTGGTTTCCATGATCCTAGTTCCCATACTAACTGATTTCCAAAAATCATTGGACTGTTTTTAAACCCTTGTGGTAATACCATCCAAGTTAATTGGGTTTTCCTTTTGGCGTCATGATTTCCCATTAGAAAGCAAATAAATTTTGGCTTTATATCCAAGACGGCAAACCATTTTGGATTATTATTCAATTTAGTCAATAAGGTATACAGATTAGCTACTACTGGATGAATATCCTCTGCAATTTTGTTGATTACCCTGAGATAATAAACCAATCTGCAACTTTATTTCTCTACTGGCAAGATAGGAGTATTATATTCCGATTCACTTTCAATTAATAATCTATATTTTAGAATTTATCAATGATTTTTAATTCCATTTGATCCTCCAATTTTAAGGGATATTGTTTTATTCTAATTGCGCAGCCCCCCCCTTTTTATTTCTACTTTAACAGGCAAAGCATTTTTCGCCTTACCTGGAACTTTAGATTCCCATACTCCTAGATATAGCTGATTAAGGACTTCTTCTATTTTATAGAGGTCCTTTTTTCGCTTTTTATCCTTAATTCGCTTTTCTGCCGAATTAAAGATAAACTCAAAACTGCAATTAATTGATCGTTTTTAACTCTTAATTCCATTTGGCCTTCTTTAAATGTTGCTTCTTGCCCTAATTGAGATTTTGGAGAATTTGGCATGCATAAAAATTTATGTATTCCTATTTGTTTTCCCAATTTGTACTTTAAGGGTTTCAGAAAGAATGCCTTGGGGGGGAGGGGGGGGGGGGGTAGGGGGGTGTGTTTTTTTTCTTCGTGGCCAGTAGCTCCCACATTTGTAACAAATGCTTTTCCCTCTGATTTAACGCCCAATAAGTTGCTCCTGTATCCACTAAAAATTCCACTTTATTTCTTCTAGTACCTAGTTTTAATTTAACCAGTGTATCTGCTAGGGTACATTTCCCCAAGTCCCCCCATCAGCCTAGTTTTAATTCAGTCACCGGAGCCACCTTGTGGGTATTCCTTTTAGGGCAGTCTCACTTCTAACGTCTATGCTCCCCACAGCAAGCAAAGCGATCTGGTTCCACAGGAGAACAACGCACTCCCCTACTTCCGCCCGCCCGACATCCCTCCACCAGTTTCCACTTGTCCCAAAGCACCCACCGTAGCCGTGGCTACAGCACCACTCAGCTTTTTCTTTTCTACCTGTTCCCGATTCCCACACACTCTCCGTGCTTCCTCTTTCACTCCCATACACAGTTATCCAACAAGCCCTTAATCCCCTCGGGACCACAGTCTGTCAACATGTCTGTCTGCCTGCCCCGGCACTCATCTCACACTCAAACAGAGCCAAAATTAAGGGATCTGGCAGAGCTATATTAATTTCGCATTCCGTCTGTCACTCCAGGTGGTTTCTTAAAGTGAAAAACTTCTCTGCAGACATTACTTCATTCCATTTTCCTTGCTGCCTCAAAAACGACATTAATTTTAATAATGTATTATAGTTCAGAGCTCCATTTTTAGGCCATTTTTCCTGATCTTCCAAAGTATACAAAGGCCACCATTGGTTACAATATTTTATCAACATTTTCTCGTTTACTGAGCCCCCAGGAGACCCTCACAGTTCTTTCCAATGTGCCAAAATGCACCCTAAAGGACTCTTTTTCAAGATCTCTCCACTCTGCCGATTTCCCATTATCAGTCTCACATTCACACACACACACGGGATCCCACAGACACACTCCACAGTTACAACACTTAAGACAGAGACTAAATTCAATCAAGCAAACAACAAATAATAACACAGTTATAACAGCCTGTCACTGTAAGCGGTGAGGAGAAGCAGACAGGCCAACCCAATATGGGTGATAAGCAAACTTCTACCTTATTTGTGATGCAGTTCACATATATATAGGAGTGGTATTCAGCCACTCCTCCTTGGCACAACAGTAGTGGTTAGCCCCACACAGCTTCCTCCACATTCTCCTCCCAGGTCCAGTATCCGGTTACCTGTGGGGGCCACCCCCTGCCTTGCTCACACAGTCCTCCAGGGCTCTATGGTCCTGCTCTTAGAGTCATTCTGCAACAATTCCCCCCTTTTTCTTTGTGCGAGCAAGGCATTGTGGGTTATTCTGCTCACCTGTTTTATCACATAACTATAAGCAAGTCTAATAGCTACAATGATTAACCTAACAATGATACATAAGTGCAATACTTTAAACAGCAGTGTTTGACTCAACCTGTAATGCCCCGTGAAGACAACCATCTAGTTATTCTTAGGATATGGCTCATTTACTATTGCTGGGTAAGCTGAGCCAGGGTTCTCAGCTGTGCGTGCATCGAATTAGCATAATCAGAGAGACTCATACAACACATTCCATCAAACTCTTCACAACCATGTCCCTGTTCCAACAACAAAAGGTTCTGCAGTGTTGCATGTCTTACAGAGTCCACATTAAAACAAATCAGAAATTGCCTTCGATGTAGAATTGTCTGCTTAGCAACTCAGCAACCCAGTCTGCGTAGTTGAGCCAAGGCCCCGGCTGAGGCACTTACAGTGATCTGGCATATTATGATTGGATACATGTTTTGAAGACCCTTAGTGACTAACATATAATTGGTTAAACACAGGTGTGAGAACTCAACCTTGAAAGCTTGCCAACAGTCCACAGTTCTCATTAACTTGGTGAATTCCAGCCTCTTATCTTGCTTGCTTAAGCTTCTTCAGGCCTCTCATGGTCTTGCTGTTATCTTTCAGGACTATTCAAAGTTTATGTACCAATTATGCATTCTCCCGTGAGAACACTGTCTCCACATCTTCCCCCTTTATGTTTTTTTTTTTATATATGGTTTGGGTAACCCTACTTGAGCAGGGGATCTGGGCTAAATTATATCTCCAACATATGCCAACTACAGGCTGCTGGGCCTGTCCCTTTTTCTGCTGTATGGCTCTCTGGTAACAGGCTGTATAGCTCTCTGATCCTTCACATCAAGGTCTGGCATGGCATGTGTCCCCACCGCTCCACGCCTGCTGGGTTGCAGCCAACAGCGGAGCTAAAGGTTCTTCTTGGTGGCAAACACAGAAGCCAACCCAGTCTTGCCCTTGATTGTGGTAGCAGGCATTTGGTCAGCCTCAGTCCTTGCACCTTGTTGTCAATACACAGTTTCACCTGCTACATCCAGTAACAAGTCGCTACTACAGCAAGGCACACACAAATTTACATTAGCAGAGTAACTATTACAGGGTGCAGCAGCATGTTGAAGATGCTGATGGCAGTGAGGGACTAGCCAAAGAAATTTCTTACCACTGGGATTCTCCCCCCCTCTTAAATTTGTTCCATCACCTGCTTTATAACACTGCCATTGTATTAAAATCTTTCCAGCTTTTGCCTTAGCATTTTCTAGCAGCTACTGCAAATTTCCATCCTCTAACATCTCTTTTACAAGTGACAAATCTATACAATACAAGGTGCAGTTTCTTATTAGCAACTAGCTAGTAAATACAGGTGGTTTTATACACAAAATCACAACCTCTAATAATAGCTACTTTACAAGCACACATATTCAGGATGTTACTTTTCAGTTGCCCCCAAGTGATGTTTTGCAGTTAATCGTTCTTTCTCTTCCTCTATCTCAGTCTGCTTGGGGTATTCACGGTCAGCTCCTGTAGCTGAGGCATCAGGTTTTTCCATTCGTCTGTCCAGCTCATGGCAAGGCTTGACAAACTTTGCAGGCAGTCGCCATGGACCTGTAGGCAGGAGGACACAAATATTCCCCCTCCCCCAGGTTTTTTTTTTTAGTCCCTGCAAAACCCATCATTACTCCCACTACAGTCCCACGTACAGAACGTGGCACAAGGACCCTGTGGAGACTAACAGAAAAACAGCTCCGAGAAACATCATTGCAGTGCGAGGTGGCAGGCTCAACCTTAGCGGGCATCCCCGCAGAGGCTCTGCCTCCCCCACATCGTATGAGGCTTGGGCTTTTATACTGACCAAAATGCACACTCATTCCGACACAGGTGGCCAGCCTGTGCTGGAAGAAGTGGCTAGCAGTATCTACAAAGGTCTCCAAGGGTTGATAGAAACCTGGACATACTTATATTTACCAACTTCTAGTATATGAGTATCACAGAGAAACTGTATGGGCTCCCCCTGTCAATTGCAAGAAAAAATCATAACATATACAGCTTGAGTGTAAGAGGATTTTAACGCATGCGTGGTCACTGTTTGTCAAGCCTCCTTAAGTATTTTGAGATCAAGAGCTTCCCACTCTTTACCCCCCTGCTGTGTAGTAAACACAGGATATGCAGAGAGGCCCATTGCAGAAAATTCACCTGTAATAATCACATCTTTGATTAACCCGTGCCAACAGTGTGCAGGATTTGTGCCCCCCTGATACCTTTCCCACCCCCTCCCCCCGTTTGCCTTCTTTAAGGACGGGGTTTTGCGGAGGATGAGGTGGAGGCACCAATGGAGATGTCTCAATCCCAGTCTCGAGGGCTTCAAGCTTTTTCATCAATTGCTGCAGCTGAGCGTCTCCAAGGCCAGTGAGTAGTTGCTGATGAGCTGAGCAGACCAACCCAGGAGACGAAGAGTCACAGTCTGGAAGCAGAGGATATAAATCTGGATCGGATTCAGGGGACTCAGAGTCTGATCCTGGGTCGAACTCACGGTCTCTGTTGTTCGCAGCTATGTCTTTCTTATCAGATGTCTCTCGTTCGGTATGTAGCCATCTGCAGACCTGGCTCCTCCGTAACTGAGTTAAAAATTTTTTCACTCTAGGGCATAGTGGGTTGGAGAGGCTCGCGGTTCCTTTAAATCTCCTGCTCGCGCATGATCTCTATTTTCTACCAATCGATCCAGCGCCGAGGCACCGCCCTCTTTCTTTCAGATTCCTCGACATTTATCATGCGTATACTATACCTTCTAATATACTTTCTCTGTCCTTTTCAAAGTCCCTACTTTCGGAACTGGGGTGGTGGAGGAGCAGGGGGTTACACCTCCTCCTCCGCACCTTCTGATGGAGGGGGAGAAAAGGAAGGGGGGGGGGGGGGTGGGTTGGAAACCCTGTGCTCCCGCGAGTTGGGGGAAACGAGTTGTAATCTTCCCCTGGTTTCAACTGACCAGGGATGTCTGTTCCTAATTACTCCGTTGCTACAGCGGCAGTTTTCTTTTCCGCCTTGTATCTTTTTATACAGTTCATTACTTCCCTCCGTGGTTTACCGAGTTTCTTTGCCTTTTTATAATCATTAAGCACTGAGTCAAATAGTTCATCACCAAACTTTCGCCACTCACTCTCCTCAAATATTGTATTAGGATATGCAAAAAATCCCTTAGCCTTCCCTACAGCCACTAGACCTGCTAGCTGCTTTAGAGTCTCAGGCTCAATTCCCCGCTTTTATAAAAAGCACTGTAATAAGTCCAGGGCTACCTCTCGGTCCATTTTCATGGCCAGCCTTTTCCGGATCATCTTCTTCTGGGTCGTCCTGTAACCTTGGTCTCTGGATCGGCCTCCCGACGCAGCAGTGTCTGGTTCGCCCCAGCGGCGGATTCCTTTCGGTTAGTCCAAGCACCCGGGTCCGTCACGCCACTGCAGCAGCATTGCCCGCGCTTCCCGGCCGCTGCCGCCGGCGCCGCTCACTCACCGTTCTGGGTCCCCGTTAACCGGGGCCCTGTATCCGGGTCCCTGTTGACCGGGGCCCTGTATCCGGGTCCCCGTTAAACCGGAGCCCTGTATCCGGGTCCCCGCTAGTCGGGGCCCTGTATTCCGGGTCCCCGCTAGTCGGGGCCCTGTATCCGGGTCCCCGTTAACCGGGGCCCTGTATCCGGGTCCCCGCTAGTCGGGGCCCTGTATTCCGGGTCCCCGCTAGTCGGGGCCCTGTATCCAGGTCCCCAGCGACCAGGGCCCTGTAGTCCGCGTCCCTGTTCGGGCGCCATTTGTAAGCGGCGAGGAGAAGCAGACAGGCCAACCCAATATGGGTGATAAGCAAACTTCTACCTTATTTGTGACGCAGTTCACATATATATAGGAGTGGTATTCAGCCACTCCTCCTTGGCACAACAGTATTGGTTAGCCCCATACGGCTTCCTCCACATTCTCCTCCCATGTCCAGTATCTGGTTACCTGTGGGGGCCACCCCCTGCCTTGCTCGCACAGTCCTCCAGGGCTCTATGGTCCTGCTCTTAGAGTCATTCTGCAACTTGTCACTAATACCAAAATCGCAAGACCAAAATCATCACTATAAGAAGCCACAGCATAAGTCAAATGCCTGTAAAATCCCAAACTGCTTCTAGAAGACACCCCCTGCGTCTTGTAGGACGCAAACCACAAGATGCCTCCTGCTTCTTGTGGGTGTATACCAAACAGACGCAAGCAGCTGGGTATACACCTTTACCCATGAGGTTTCCTATCTCAATTTAGATAAGGCTTCCAAACCTCGCATACACTTACCAACCCAATTTAGTCTTTATGTAAGATGCCCCCTGTCCAAAACAGGGCAAGGAGAGGTCTTTAAATAATATGGGAGGTTTCCAGCTTAAATAGATTTTAAAACTACCATGGAAAATTTTTAACTCGAACCTGCTGAGCAATTGTACCCCCCGATGTACCTCAGCCGGCTTCCAGTGGCATTGATTTATGGAACAGAACTTCACAACTCACAAGGAGTTATAAAGCAGGTATGTTTATTGTGGCGCAAGGCGCAAGGGGGATCGCTCCACCTAACTTGCACACTGAGAGCTCAACAAGCTAGATATTTATTACACGCAAACATATGTATTCATTAGATTTCACAAGCATAGGAGGAGATTATCACAATTAGTTCCAAGAATTCATTAATACCATTCCTCTCCCCTCTACGCCTGCTCACTGCCATCTGGTGTTCTTGGGCCAGGGTCTTCTGGATGAAGTAAGAGGTCTTCCTCGCTATGCACTTTTCATCCTTGGCACAGTTTCCCCAGCTGGCAACCTTAAGTCTTATAGAGACTAGTTGAAACAGGTTCTTACCAGACATTCATCTTCTTGAGGGAAAAGGGTTCCTGATTTCAAAAAATGTGTTTTGGCTACCTATTCTATTCTGGGTTATAGTTTAACTACAAGACTAGAAAGAACAAGAACATGCCTGTTCCCTATACTAACTTAAGACAATCAAGACATAGTTTCAAAAAAAAAAACCTCTTAACCCTTAGTCTGTTACTATTCCTCACATCAATTCCACTTATTTACAAAGGTTTATATTCCATTTTGTGCTTTTGTGCCTCCCTGTCTCAATGGCTCCTTCATCATAGAATCATAGAATAGTTAGGCTTGGAAAGGACCTTAAGATCATCTAGTTCCAACCCCCCTGCCACGGGCAGGGATACCTCACACTAAACCATGACACCCAGTGCTTTGTAGCTAGCCCCCCCAACTTCATTTGGAAAGCTTGCATGCACCCAGGTGTAGTGGCAACAGACAGGACACAGAAAGAGAGCATGGGGTGAACTTTCATACTGTACTTGAAGTAGATGAATAAGATGGTGCAAACAGATGCCAAAGATGAGATCAGGCAGTCAGCATAGGTTATGATACTCAAGTAATCTCTGTGTGTTTAGGTGATCTCCAGGGAGGAAACCCGAGGAAGAGGAACGAGATTGTGAGGAAAAACAGACGGTGGGAATGATGTAAAGATCTGTGGGAAGGTACTACCCACCATCAGCATGGCAAAGTAGGTGAGGCAGTTGCATCTGTATTCTGTCCAGCTGCCCACTGTCACTGTTGTACAACTGAAGCTGTCCCAGCTCCCAGAGTTGGTTGTGCAAAACAAAGGGACAGCATCTAGTGAGCAGCATGAACATCTGCTTGGGATTTCGGGATCCTCAGGAAAAGGTGTCCATGGCAGGGAGGAGGACCAAAGTGAGGGTCCTAGCTTGTCCCAGGCCAAGCACACACACTCAGCACCCTCAGCATCAGGACCCATCCCTAGGGATGAAGAAAGCTCTTAGGCTTAGCTAGAGGGAAAAATCTGAAACCAGCCCCATGGGAAAGGTTTGTGGAGCTGGAGTGAGGAAGGGAGGTGCAGAGGAACTTTTATCCCTGCCAGTGGGTCTGTGGTACCCTGCAAAAGGAGCAAAAACAGCACCCAGCTCCACACCAAGTACAGGAGCACTCACCAGTGGTGTCCTCCTGCCAGAAGATGAACAACAGCAGGGTCATATTACTCTGCAATGACAAAAGCACAGGCCCTGAGCAGGACACAGTGGTGGGCTTGCTGCCAGGCCACCACGCTTGATAGGGAAGAACATGGGGCAGGAGGAGAGATGGTCTCAGGAGACAAACTGTCCCATGGGGACAGGCAGAGGCTGTTCTCTTGGCAGCTCATAGAGCATATACCTCCTCCCAGGTCCCCTTTTTCAAACAGGGGGTTCAGCTTTGAGCAGGTGCCCAACAGGAACATGAATGAGCCATGGGACCGTTAACTCAAAGTGTCCCCTAGTCCTGGAGATTGTGCTGGAGGCGACACATCTGCAAAGCAGCATCTCCTGGACAGGCACAGGCAGAACCACCAGCACACACGGTGAAGCCATGATCATGATACAGCCCCAGAAGATGTAGCAGACCCTGTACAGGCAGGGCAAGGGCATGGACCTGCTGGATTGTGACAACTCTCTAAGCAGGTAGGGCCTGAGCCCTCCTTGCTCTTCTATTCCTGGTGGGATCAGGTTTGATGAGGCTGTTTCCCCACCTACTGGCAGCTGGCCATGGAAGAAAGTGAGGACCACTGGGTTGGAGAGGTTGGCCATCACTATATCCACCAAGGAGATGTCGACCACCTTGTTACCCAGGACGTGGCTGCTGTTTTCATCCTGTTGGAGAAGAAGAGGAAGCGGTGGCAGTGTGGGAAGGGAGAGATGCCAGGAGAGAAGTGGGTGAGAGTTCCCAAGGAGGTCTCCTCCTCTTTCTCCATCAAGCTTCTAGCTCATCTTTGAAGCATCTTCTGCAAGCGAGCACCAGCACCCTGGTCTGGGTGGCATCCCTGCTGCCCTGTACCACTGGAGTCCCAGGAACAGTGGGGACACCCCACCATGTCATCCATGTGAGCATTACCTGGAACATGGTCTGGCTGCTGATGTCCACCAGAAGCACCCTGTGCTCTGCCACCTCCTCCCTCCCCTTTGCCATCACAAACAGGCTGCTCGGCATGTCCACTGTGATACCATGGACCTCTCTGACCTCCTGCAAGGAGACACTCATCAGGAGGGAGGATGGGAGTGAAACAAGGGGGCACAAAATCACAAAATGGAATATAGAAACCTTTAGAATTAGAGTTAGATTTAAGTAATGTTAAGTTTGATGGCTTTGTAACAGTAGCAATGGAAAATTACTGAGGTGCATGACACATAGAGAAAAAAATAGAGTACAGCTAGAGAACATACTGAGAGTTCTCACAAGATAAATCGTTATAGTTGTTATAGTTGTGACACAGTTTAAGAAAAACAGTCTAGAAGAACAGGACACAGGGATAAGGACTTATTAGTGTATATAAATATATAAAGGGGGAGTGTCACGAGGATGGAGCCAGGCTCTACTCAGTGGCAAACAATGATAGGACAAGGGGTAATGGGTACAAACTGGAACACAAGAGGTTCCACTTAAACTTGAGAAGAAACTTCTTCTCAGTGAGGGTGACGGAACACTGGAACAGGCTGCCCAGGGAGGTTGTGGAGTGTCCTTCCCTGGAGACATTCAAAACCCGCCTGGACACATTCCTGTGTAACCTTATCTAGGTGTTCCTGCTCCGGCAGGGGGATTGGACTAGATGATCTTTTGAGGTCCCTTCCAATCTCTAGCATACTGTGATACTGTGATACTGTGATAAGGAGTATCTGGGAACCGCAGGTGTCCAGGATGGGCTACAGTTAAACTAACTGATAAGTAGGAGGATAGGCTGATTATTATGTCTCTGGTGCTAACGAACCAATTATACTGGTATGAGCATCTACTGCACATGCTTCAAAGGCTGCCAGAAGTGATGAATATTGCTGGAAGAAGTAAATGACCCTCAGAGACCACCACCACAATTCTGTACGCATGCGGGGAACTTTCTGGAAAATTACGTCATCCATATGTAGCCTCATGAATATGTATGTATGCCCAGTGGCTATAAAAGGATGGCTTGTGTGGCAATTGAGACACAGGTTAGGAGGAGCTATCCCCCGTGTCTCCCGGCGCCGCAATAAAGAATACCTGCTTGTCAGCTTGAAAACTTTGTTGGCAAGTTTGTTCCTGGAGTTTTCTCCCTATCAGGAGGACACTGGTGGGCCGAGACCAGGAGGCAGGCTGCCTAGGACCCACCTCTCTTTGGGAAGCAACGACCAGATTCCAAGGAGCCTGAGAGGGCTGGACCCTCAGGACAGTCACATGCACAATGGCCTTTCTGGAGGTCTGGTTCTTCCTTTCAAGCTCCACCTTGGTCAGCATCTTCTCCAGCTCCCCAGGTTTGCTGTCAGGGAAGTGGTACAGTGAGGGATGCAGACCGCACCGCATCATCAGCAGTGAGAATGGCATGAGCCAGAAACTCACTGCTGAAGCACCTGCTGCTCTGTGGCCCCTGTGGCCAGCGCCGCGGGCTGGGCAATGAGCATGTCCAAGGCAGTGAGATGCTCTTACATGTCCTGCTCCCAGATGGGCATGTCCTCTGGTGAGGCTGGTGGACACACAGAAGGGAATGCCATAAAATGCACAGGCAGAGCCAGCTTTCTCGTGCCCCCAACCAACTGGGCACAGCCCTGGTGGGAGCAGAAATCAGAGGGCTTCAAGGTGGCCCCAAGCCCAGGTGGCCCGACTCCTGGGTACATGAGCATCTACACAGCGTACCTTCACCACCAGGTTCTGCACCCGGGCAATTCTATATTAGAATTATAGAATCATAGAATCATAGAATAGTTAGGGTTAGAAAGGACTTTAAGATCATCTAGTTCCAACCCCCCTGCCATGGGCAGGGACACCTCACACTAAACCATATCACCCAAGGCTCTGTCCAACCTGGCCTTGAACACTGCCAGGGATGGAGTATTCACAACTTCCCTAGGAAAACCATTCCAGTTCCTCACTCCCCATACAGTAAAGAACTTCTTCCTTATATCCAATCTAAACTTCCCCTGTTTATGTTTGAACCCGTTACCCCTTGCCCTGTCACTACAGTCCCTAATGAAGAGTCCATCCCCAGCATCCTTATAGGCCCCCTTCAGATCCTGGAAGGCTGCTATGAGGTCTCCACACAGCCTTCTCTTCTCCAGGCTGAACAGCCCCAACTTTTTCAGCCTGTCTTCATACGGGAGGTGCTCCAGTCCCCTGATCATCCTTGTGGCCCACCTCTGGACTTGTTCCAACAGTTCCATGTCCTTTTATGTTGAGGAAACCAGAAATGTATGCAATACTCCAGGTGAGGTCTCACAAGAGCAGAGTAGAGGGGCAGGATCGCCTCCTTCGACCTGCTGGTCACGCTCCTTTTGATGCAGCCAAGGATATGGTTGGCTTTCTGGGCTGCAAGTGCACACTGCCGGCTCATGTTAAGTTTCTCATCGACCAACACCCCAAAGTCCTTCTCCACAGAGCTGCTCTGGATCTCTTCTCTGCCCAACCTGTAGCTGTGCCTGGGATTGTTCCGACCGAGGTGTAGGACCTTGCACTTGGCATGAATAAACTTCATAAGGTTGGCATCAGCCCACCTTACAAGTGTGTCAAGGTCCCTCTGGATGGCATTCCTTCCCTCCAGGGTACCAACCGAACCACAAGCTTGGTGTCATCAGCAAACTTGCTGAGGGCGCACTCAATCCCACTGTCCATGTCACCAACAAAGATGTTGGACAAGACAAGTCCCGATCCCTGAGGGACACCACTCTTTACTGTTCTTCAGCTGGACATTGAGCCATTTACCCCAACTCTTACAACTCCGTGTAAGTTTCCACCACATGGGTCATGTACATTCAACTTCATATGAATCTACGGATGCATTCCTAGCATCAGTGCTGCGATAGATCATCTCTAGAATGTCTAATTCCCTCAGGTACTGGAGTCCCCTCTCTGTCGTGGTCCACTTGGCTAAATGATTTGAACATTGTCATTGTAGGGAAACCTTTACTTCACAGCTGCCAAGATCTGTCTCCAAAGGCTGAGGGCTCATTTCTCTTTCACAATTGCTTTGTCAATTCCCCCTTCCCTAGCAAGTAATCCCACCTGCTTGTCTTTCCTACCTTCTAGTTTGTGACCGTCGACCCCATTGTCCCACCATCAGAGCAACCAGGTAATGATGTGCTCCCCTGGAAGACAGCTGAAATCCTTTTGCATATTCCACACCTCAGTCGAGGTCCAGGTTTGAGAAGTTACCTCTTCTTATTCCTCTTCCTCTGTTTCCTTTAGTAACAACTCTCATTCAGATGGTGTCCCCTTTAGCACGCACATTGGGTCTTCATCTTTCTTCACTGCACAGGTTGCTCTTTGTGCCTCTCATTTGCTTTTCCCCTTGCTTACAGGGGCAACTGATATTGGCACATGTTGGTCCTTTGGTTTGTCTGCAGTGTCTCTCACCAGGGTTGGAGTGGCTGCAGTATCTGTTGTCGGGGTTGGTGTAGCTGCTGTGCTTGGGGGTTGAGCAGCTGCCATGTCTGTTGCTTTGCCATCAGATCCAGAGACATCTTTTTCCAAAGATGCTCTGTAGATGTAGGCCAAGCCCCAGCATGTCACCATGATTTGTCCCTCTCTGGTATTGCCAGAACGACAGCACACCTAAGTGTTTTGCTAGTTTTTCCAGATTTCTCACTTTTTCAGGGGTGAAGTTCCAATACACTGGAGGGGCCCACTGGCTTAAGTGCTTGCCCATACGATCCCACAGAGTCTGCCACTCATGACTGTCCAGCCTCAGGAAAGATCTCTTGGTAGCATTCTTAAACAGTGATTTAACCTTAAGACAAGACCCGAGCCAGAACCTGCTTAGCTTACGAGATTGGACAAGATCAGGTGTTCTCAGGGAGGTCATGCCGTAGGCAAAACATAGAAAGAATATGCAGCAACAAGCTGGTTTCCAGCAGAAGGAGCATGGTGCTTTCAAGGTCATTGAAAGGATATTCAAGATCTTTAACTTTTCCAGAATCTACTCCTACTGTAAATGGACTGGTGGGGGAGTGGAGGGTGTGAAGGAGTATCTCCTCCATAGGTTGAACCCCCGAGGGAAGGAAAAAGAAAGATGTGTAATTGTTAAAAATTACCATTACATGCCTCCCATAGTATAGAGGTGATGATCACACTGGGAACGCAACTTAGATCAGTTCCATGATCAATGAGTCGATTGTATTTGAAGTCATTACCATAAAGTACAGATAAACAAGAACCTTAGCCCAGGCCTCAAAGCCGATAAAATTTAAAACAGCAAATACTGGCTGCAAGTAAGGTTTGATATGCCGAAACTCTGAGACCAAGCGCAGCAACTTTGAAAGCAAATAAATCAGCTTTGCAGCGAGGACTACTGCGAAATACGAACTCACTCCTCTAAACAAGATAACAAGGTTTTATTTAGGGAAAAAGTCAATAAAGTAAAAGCAACAGCACTGGACGCATGACCGTAGCCAGAGGCGCAAGTGATTAGTATTTGTTACAGGTTAATATACTTTCACTATTGCATTTGTCACATACATATTCATAATTCCTGCGTATAGGTGGGGAATATTATAACTAGCTTCAGGAACTTATTATCATAAGTCCCCTCCTCTTGGTGTCTGCGCACTGCTCTCCGGTGATTGTTGGCAGGAGTCTTGAGGATGAAGTAAGCAGTCTTCCTCTTGTGAGTAGGGGTCTTCAAGATGAAGTAAGCAGTCTTCCTCACAGTGTACTTTTCACCTTTGGCACAGTTGGACGCCCCAGCAATCACACAACTAGCTGAAAACAGCCATATCTGTAATTCTTCTGATAACTAGCAAAGATTTAGAACAGTGTGACCTTCCTGCAAAATTTATTGCAGGATGGGCAGACAAGGAGTATCCTGAGCTAGCAGATGTTTGGGAGGCTCTGTCTCTAAACTGATAAGTAGAAGGATGGTGTGAAATAACTCATTCATGTTTAGTGGGGCAATTAAATCCTTTTATCTCACCATAGACTTACAACACATTGTTCTTTAAAACTAAAGTTACTTTAGAAGACTAGTGTGAAGCAATTAACTCATGTTTAGTGGGGCCACTACATTCCACAGACTTACAACATAAACACTGTTCTCTTTCTACAACCTAAGTTAATCTAAAAAGTACTTTAACTCTATGTTTTCTAGGCACTAGCTTTTCTTATATCAAGTCTGTCCGTCATCCCCCCCGTCCCCCCCATCTTTTACTTTTACAAATTCTTTTGCTATGTGACTCCGTTTTGCTCAAGAGTTCTGGCCCTTTTTAATTTGTTGTCTAATCTTGTGTCTTTAGCGAGCTTTGTTTCAGCCCAACCTGAGAAGCAATCTCGGCCTTCTGGGTGACTCCCCCCCAGTTTCTATACTGGGCATGATGTGCTGTGGTACGGAATACCCCTTTGGCTTCTTTGGGTCAGGTGTCTTGTCTCTGCTTCCTCCTGGCTTCCCGTGCCCCTCCTCACTGGCAGAGCATGAGAGACTCAAAAGTCCTTGATTGGAGTAAGCATTACTTAGCAACAACTAAAAACATCAGTGTGTTATCAGCATTGTTCTCAGACTGAAGTCAAAAACACAGCACTGCACCAGCTACTAAGAAGGAGAAAAATAACTGTTACAGCTGAACCCAGGACATTCTTGCAGCAGTTTATCATCAGAAGACCAGGGCTTTGGGTTGTAAATTAACTTGCTGCCATAACTGAGTGTAGCACTAAGGAGGTTTCCCCTTGTGGGCTGGAAGGAGGTTTTCCCCTGTGGCGCAGGCAGTACTTGGCAAGAAGTGGATGGGGCTGGCATCCCAGTGCCTTGCTGCACACTCTGGAATTGCGCATGTGAATCCAAAATGCACTTGTTGATGTTATTGGAATTAACTATAAGTCAGCAAGCTGTGCTTCTGTCTTCAAAGACACTGGCTGAGCACAGAGAGGGAGAAAATCCTTGTGTTGTCCCTTGCAAGGGATGTTTGCCCTTGGGCTCAGTCCAGCAACACTCACTCAGCCTGAAAAGAGTTTATTGCTCCAGATGGGGAGTTCCTCAAAGACTTAAAAGTTCCTGAAAACCCTAAAAGCTCCTAAATAACCTTAAAGTTCCTAAAGACCTAATAGTTCCTAAAGACCCTAAAAGCTCCTAAAAGATGAAAAAAAAAAAAACCTTAAATCTCCTAACAGGCCCTAAAAGTTAAAAAACACCCTAAAAGCTCCTAAAACTTCCTAAAAGCTCTTCAAGGCCCCAGTGCTAGCGCTGAGTGTGAGCATGCCAGAGAAGCATAGCTATGGGATAGGCAGGAGAGGGAAGGCAAGGGCACATCCCGCAGGCTGCTGCCAGCCAAGGTGAGGCAAGTACAGACAGAGGTGCTGTGGGAAGCGGAGGGCGAGATGGTGAGTGCCAGTCCCACTGCCAAGCAGTGGCAGCCTCAGCCCAGGGTGCTGAGACCCCCCCTAAAAGCCTCTTGGGAGACCATGGTATTCCTAAGGGAGGTGCAAGCACAAGTGGGGCTCAGCTCTGGTGAGTGGAGGAGGAGGGTGAGGATGGGGATGATGAAGCAGATGAGTACTGATGAGAGGGAATACCTGGAGGTGCCCTGTGCAAATCCAGTGAGCAGTGCCAGTCTTGGGAGCTTCAGAGTGTTATAGAATGTGGCTCAAATAAATTGACGAGAGCCAGACCAATGAATCAAATCGGTTTATTGAGCAAGCGACAGCAAGCAAAACAGTGCTGGGCGGCCGAGGAGTCTCCGCTCCGCCAACGGCACGCACCCCACTTCCCCAAAGTCACTGGTTTTATACTCTTCTTCATCCGATATACGTGTCACCTCCTGGCATCCTCTGTGTCTGTGTGACCTGTAGATAAGGGGTCTCATTCTGTCTCCCGGTGGGTGTTAGATAAGGGGTTTCATTATGTCTCCCGGTGGGTGTGGGGAGGAAGGCTCCTTATCGCCTTCCCCATACATCGTTTACTTTAAGGGATACCCGCGGTCTATAAGCAACATGTCAAAGCACCGTAATTTTCCAGTAACTATTAAGCAAGCAAGTAACTCTAAGCAAGTAACTCCTAAGCAAGCAAGATTTGATTAACAAACAGGAATTTACTCATTACAATCCCTCCTTTTTCTGTTTACCATTTTGTTCATCAAATCTTTGGAGTGCCATGTGGCTTAAAATTAAGGCATCTTCTACTGCAGATTCCTTATCTAGTGGCTGGTATTGAGCCCTAATGAGCATCAAGTGGGCAACCTCTAGCCTGCTTTTTACAATTGCAATCACTTTGTTAAACACACAGGGGCCAAAAGTTAGTCCCAGAATTACCAATATTAAGGGCCCTGCAATGGTAGACAGTAATGTAGTCAACCATGGAGAGTAATTAAACCATGACTCATACCAACTTTGTTGGGCTTCTCGCTCCCTTTTTCTTTTTTCTAGTCCTTCTCGTAGCTTGGTCATGGTATCTCTTACAATTCCAGTATGATCAGCATACACACAACATTCTTCCTTAACTGTGGCGCAAAGCCCTCCTTGTTGTAGGAACATTAGGTCTAATCCTCTTTGATTTTGCAACACTACTTCAGATAGCGACTGTACAGATTTTTCTAGGGCACTTATGGATTGTTTGATTCTGACTAAGTCCTCATCTACAGCCATTCTTAAGGTGTGAAATTCTTTACTTTGTTTTACTAATGAGGCTATTCCTGTACCTACTCCTGTACCTCCCAAGATCATTAAAGCGGCTATCGTTAATGCAGTGAAAGGTTCTCCTTTAAACAGGTGATGGTCTTGGGCAGTCTGGTGGTCATACATAAAATTTTCAGGATGGTAAAGAATTATTGGTATTAGCATTACTTGGATACAAAAATCTGAGGAATCATTAAACAATTCTAGCGACAGGCAAGGTGTTACACCTATGTTTGAGTAAACCCACCTGGCATTTTTGGCTGGTAATAACCATTTAGCTGTTTTTTTCTGTTTAGCAGCAATTGTATTAACTTCACATAGATGTTCATTCAGTCAGCTGATCGGAGCTAACCTAGCTAGAGCCACAGCCGGCACGCTTCAGCGACCGCGAGGGTCAACGGAAATTAGGAAAATCAGAGGGGATAGCGCAGAGGCATCGCGATTCCCGACAACTCCCGATCCCCGAAACCCCAGCAGCCCTTGCGAGAGAGAGGCTGACGTGGCGGGGGGCGTTCCCACGGTGACGGTGACCACTCCCCTGCCGCTTGCCTTGAAAGAGCCTCTGAGAGTGCAGCGACGTTGCTGCCCATCAGACGCAGGGAGGAGCAAGCAGGTCGTGTTGCTGACCCTGTTGCTGGTGTCCCAGACTGCTCACCAATATGGTCGCCTCCAGAAAGAGAGCTTGCAGTAAGATGACTGCAGCAACTCAGACAGAGACCCCGTCCCAAACCGTGGCTGTTCAGGTCTCTGGATGCAGGGAGTACCAGAGCCTGCTGCTGCTAGGGGAGGGAGGACAGCATTCCACCTGTGTGAGGTGTGAGCAGGTAGAAGAACTGCTTAGCCTGGTGGCAAAACTTAAGGAGGAGGTTGAGACGCTGAGGACCATCAGGGAGTGTGAAAGGGAGATCGATTGGTGGAGTAACTCCCTGGTGTGCCAGTCGGAACGGTTCCAGGGAGATATCTCCCAAAAGGGGAAGGACCCCCTGCCCTCTCAGACAGAGGGGGATGGCCCGAGACAGCCCCTGCCCTGTAGCTGTTGCACAGAGGTAGGGGACCAAAAAGATGACGAGGGTTGGAAGCGAGTTCCAGTTTGGTGTTGTGGGAAACCCTCCTCCCTTCCTGCCCTGCTTCCCCAGGTGTCCCTCCGTAATAGGTTTGAGGCCCTGGATCTTGAAGGAGAGGTAGGTGGGAATGTGGTGCAAGGCCAGCCTACAAGGCCACATAGGAAAAGGCGGTTGACTTTGCACCTCAAGACTGCCTCTGATAAGAAAGAAAGAAGGGTCATTGTAGTAGGGGATTCCCTTCTGAGAGGAACAGAGGGCCCCATATGCAGAGTTGACCCTCATCATAGGGAAGTGTGTAGTCTGCCTGGAGCCCGGATCAAGGATATCACTAGGGTGCTCCCCAACCTGGTGCACCCGACAGACTACTACCCGCTGCTGATCTTCCAGACAGGTGAGGGGGAAGCTGCTTCCTGCAGTCTGAGGGGGATGAAGAAAGACTAGAGGGCCTTGGGGCGGATGGTGAAAGAGTCTGGGGCTCAAGTGATCTTCTCCTCACTCCTTCCATCTTCCACTGATGATGTGGGAAGGAATGGGAAGATTCAGTTCATAAACAATTGGCTTTGAGACTGGTGCTACAGGCAGGGTTTTGGATTCTTTGATAACAGCTGGTTTTATAGGGCACCAGTCTGGACAATGACAAGTGGGAAAGGTTTGTCTCACAGAGGCAAAAGGATGCTGGGGCACGAATTAGCAGGGCTCATTTGGAGAGCTTTAAACTAGATTCGAAGGGGGATGGGGTTGTAGCTGGGCTTGCCCCAGTGGGGCAGCGCTCCAGAATTGATGAAGACTGGGAGGCCTCCTATAATCCTAGGGTGAAATCGGTGTGCTCAGCTCGCTCCCTGGAATGTCTGTACACCAATGCGCGCAGCATGGGAAATAAGCAGGAGGAGTTGGAAACCTGTGTTAAGTCAGGAGACTATGATCTGGTGGCAATTACAGAGACGTGGTGGGACAGCTCACATGACTGGAATATAGTCATGGAGGGCTATGTCCTTTTCAGGAAAGACAGGCCAGCCAGGCGAGGTGGTGGGGTTGCTCTTTATGTGCGGGAGCAACTACAATGCACCAAGTTCTGTCCAGGGACAGATGATGAGCGAGTTGAGAGTCTGTGCGTGAGAATTAAAGGGCAGGCTGGCAGGGGCGATACTGTTGTGCGTGTCTGTTACAGACCACCAGATCAGGGTGAGGAAGTTGACGAGGCCTTCTACAGGCAGCTGAGAGCGACCTCACAGTCACAGGCCGTGGTCGTTGTGGGGGATTTTAACTTCCCTGATGTTTGCTGGAAGGACCACTCAGCAACCCAGCCACAGTCCAGGAGGTTCCTCCAGTGTATGGATGATAACTTCCTCCTGCAAATGGTAGATGAACCAACCAGGAGAGGAGCGCTGCTGGATCTCATCCTCACTAACAAGGAGGGTCTGGTCGAAGCAGTAGGGGTTGAGGGCTGCCTTGGTTGCAGCGACCATGAGATGGTGGAATTCAGGGTCTTGTGTGGTAGGACTAGTAGAATAGCAAGTAGAATTGCAACCCTGGACTTTAGCAGGGCAAATTTTGGCCTTTTCAAGCAATTGCTAGGGGAAATCCCATGGGCAAGGCTATTTGAAGGTAAAGGGGCCCAAGATAGTTGGTTGGCATTCAAGGATTGCTTTTTCCGAGCTCAAGGTCAGAGCATCCCGCCACGTAGGAAGTCAAGGAAGAGGGCCAGGAGACCTGCGTGGCTAAATAGGGAATTGCTGGGTATGCTCAAGTGGAAGAGGAGAGTTTACAGGTCATGGAAGGAGGGGCTGGCCACTTGGGAGGAATATAAGGCTGCTGCTAGAGGATGTAGGAAGGCAGCTAGGATGACTAAAGCCTCCTTAGAATTAAACCTGGCGAGAAGGGTCAAGGACAGCAAAAAGAGCTTTTTCAAATACATGGCAGACAAAACTAACACCAGAGGCAATGTAGGCCCACTGATGAATGGGATGGGTGCCCTGGTGACAGAAGATACAGAGATGGCAGAGTTACTGAATGCCTTCTTTGTCTCTGTCTACTCTGCTGCAGGCAGTCCTGAAGAGCCCTGTACCCCTGAGACCTCAGATGAAGTCAGGTCAACGGAGCGGTTTGCCTTAGTCGATGAGGAATGGGTTAGAGACCAGTTGAGCAATCTGGACATCCATAAATCCATGTGTCCAGATGGGATGCACCTGCAGGTGCTGAGGGAACTGGCGGAAGTCATTGCTAGACCACTCTCCATCATCTTTACCAAGTCTTGGGAAACGGGAGAGGTGCCTGAGGACTGGAGGAAAGCAAATGTCACTCCAGTCTTCAAAAAGGGCAAGAAGGAGGACCCGGGTAACTATAGACCGGTCAGCCTCACCTCCATCCCTGGGAAAGTGATGGAACACCTTATCCTTAGTGCCATCTTAAGGCATATCAAGGATAAGAGGGTTATGAGGGGCAGTCAACATGGCTTCACCAAGGGGAAATCATGTTTGACCAATCTCTTAGCCTTTTATGAGGAAATAACACGGTGGATGGATGATGGCAGAGCGGTGGATGTGGTCTACCTTGACTTCAGCAAAGCATTTGACACAGTCTCCCACAGCATCCTCACAGCTAAATTGAGGAAGTGTGGACTGGATGATCAGGTAGTGAGGTGGACTGTGAACTGGCTGAAGGAGAGAAGCCAGAGAGTTGTAGTCTATGGGGCGGAGTCTAGTTGGAGGCCTGTAACTAGTGGAGTGCCTCAAGGATCAGTACTGGGACCAGTATTATTTAATATATTCATCAACGATTTAGATGAGGGAATTGAGTGTGCTATCAGCAAGTTTGCTGATGACACTAAGCTGGGAGGAGTGGCTGACATGCCAGAAGGCTGTGCTGCCATCCAGCGAGACCTGGACAGGCTGGAGAGTTGGGCAGGGAATAACTTGATGAAATATAACAAGGGAAAGTGTAGAGTCCTGCATCTGGGCAGGAACAACCCCAGGTTCCAGTATAGGTTGGGGAATGACCTGTTAGAGAGCAGTGTAGGGGAGAGGGACCTGGGGGTCCTAGTGGACGACAGGATGACCATGAGCCAACACTGTGCCCTTGTGGCCAAGAAGGCCAATGTCATCCTGGCGTGTGTTAGAAGGGGGGTGGTTAGTAGATCGAGAGAGGTCCTCCTTCCCCTCTACTCTGCCCTGGTGAGACCGCATCTGGAATATTGTGTCCAGTTCTGGGCCCCTCAGTTCAAGAAGGACAGGGACCTGATGGAGAGATTCCAGTGCAGGGCAACTAAGATGATTAAGGGAGTGGAGCATCTCCCTTATGAGGCAAGACTGAGGGAGCTGGGTCTCTATGGTTTAGAGAAGAGGAGACTGAGGGGTGACCTTATAAGTGTCTATAAATATATAAAGGGGGAGTGTCACGAGGATGGAGCCAGGCTCTACTCAGTGGCAAACAATGATAGGACAAGGGGTAATGGGTACAAACTGGAACACAAGAGGTTCCACTTAAACTTGAGAAGAAACTTCTTCTCAGTGAGGGTGACGGAACACTGGAACAGGCTGCCCAGGGAGGTTGTGGAGTGTCCTTCCCTGGAGACATTCAAAACCCGCCTGGACACATTCCTGTGTAACCTTATCTAGGTTTTTCTGTTCCGGCAGGGGGTTTGGACTAGATGATCTTTTGAGGTCCCTTCCAATCTCTAGCATACTGTGATACTGTGATGTTCCTGATGTTTTGGAATTTTTCCTACACATCTGCCCTTTCCAGTGACCTGAGTCAATGTTATCCCTTGATTTTCCTATCCCCATGTACATTCTGCTGGGTTAGAACCATTTACATGCCTAGCCTTTGTAGTAACTCCCACTGCTTCATAAAAAGGAGCCTTTATCCCATAACATAGCCAGCAATGTTCGGTTAGGTTGGGATTGGTGGCATTTAAGAACTGGTAACTAGCTTTCATTAATTTCCAAAGAAAGCTGTCTCCATTACTGTCCTTAGGTTTTTGAGTGTCATTTAATACGAGATTCATTGAGTTGTTGGAAATTATTGTGTCATTTTTATCCCCCACTTTGTCTATTTTAGGAATTTCCTCTGATGGTTTTTCTGCTAATACATTGTTAGGTCCTACGGGTTTAGGATATTCTGGGATTGGTTCCCTCTCTATTAAAATGAGGCCCCCGCTATCGGCTCCTGGTTCCTTATATCGTACCCCCCAAGTTTTCCCTGTTATCCACCCTTGGTCAAAAGGGTTCGTTACATTAATCATAAGATGCTGACAGTTCCCCAGTTCGATTCTCCCACGGGGAGCCAATACTACTCCTCCATTCCAATTTTTTTCTGGAGGGCTGCATTCATAAGGCCCCCATTGTACCCTTAAAAACTTGTCCAGATTTCCAGGGATCCAATCTGAGGCAATTGTTTCGCATCCCCAGTAGGCACAATAATATTCCCCAGGGTGATTACAATATCCTCTTCCTGGATTCAAACTTGGGCAGAAGTAAAATCCCACACAATCTAAACACGGGCTTCTAGGCACTAGTTGACAGAGGCTAGCAGTAAAAGTGTGTCCTCCTGATGTGATTACACTTTGGACTGCTCGTTGATCTTACCATCTATACAAGGTCCACTTGAAAGGTTGATGGACATTTCCTTCTACCGGGATTAATGTCCACCCCCATATACAATAGATGATCCAGAAAATTGGTGGGTTACCTCATCTCATAAATCCAGTAATGATGCTGCATTTAACCTGTTTAACCTGTGTACTTCTCAAGAACTGAAGAACTGATAACCTGGGGGAGGGGGAATATTTGTGTCCTCCTGCCTACAGGTCCATGGCGACTGCCTGCAAAGTTTGTCAAGCCTTGCCATGAGCTGGACAGACGAATGGAAAAACCTGATGCCTCAGCTACAGGAGCTGACCGTGAATACCCCAAGCAGACTGAGATAGAGGAAGAGAAAGAACGATTAACTGCAAAACATCACTTGGGGGCAACTGAAAAGTAACATCCTGAATATGTGTGCTTGTAAAGTAGCTATTATTAGAGGTTGTGATTTTGTGTATAAAACCACCTGTATTTACTAGCTAGTTGCTAATAAGAAACTGCACCTTGTATTGTATAGATTTGTCACTTGTAAAAGAGATGTTAGAGGATGGAAATTTGCAGTAGCTGCTAGAAAATGCTAAGGCAAAAGCTGGAAAGATTTTAATACAATGGTAGTGTTATAAAGCAGGTGATGGAACAAATTAAGAGGGGGGGATAATTCGACTGGTAAGAAATTCTTTGGCTAGTCCCTCACTGCCATCAGCATCTTCAACATGCTGCTGCACCCTGTAATAGTTACTCTGCTAATGTAAATTTGTGTGTGCCTTGCTGTAGTAGTTACTTGTTACTGGATGAAGCAGGTGAAACTGTGCATTGACAACAAGGTGCAAGGACTGAGGCTGACCAAATGCCTGCTACCACAATCAAGGGCAAGACTGGGTTGGCTTCTGTGTTTGCCACCAAGAAGAACCTTTAGCTCCGCTGTTGGCTGCAACCCAGCAGGTGTGGAGCAGTGGGGACACATACCATGCCAGACCTTAATGTGAAGGATCAGAGAGCTATACAGCCTGTTACCAGAGAGCCATACAGCAGAAAAAGGGACAGGCCCAGCAGCCTGTAGTTGGCATATGTTGGGGATATAATCTAGCCCAGATCCCCTGCTCAAGTAGGGTCACCCAAACCATATATAAAACATAAAGGGGGAAGATGTGGAGACAGTGTTCTCACGGGAGAATGCATAATTGGTACATAAACTTTGAATAGTCCTGAAAGATACAGCAAGGCCATGAGAGGCCTGAAGAAGCTTAAGCAAGCAAAGTAAGAGGCTGGAATTTACCAAGTTAATGAGAACTGTGGACTGTTGGCAAGCTTTCAAGGTTGAGTTCTCACACCTGTGTTTAACCAATTATATGTTAGTCACTAAGGGTCTTCAAAACATGTATCCAATCATAATATGCCAGATCACTGTAAGTGCTTCAGCCGGGGCCTTGACTCAGCTAAGCAGACTGGGTTGCTGAGTTGCTAAGCAGACAATTCTACATCGAAGGCAATTTCTGATTTGTTTTAATGTGGACTCTGTAAGACATGCAACACTGCAGAACCTTTTGTTGTTGGAACAGGGACATGGTTGTGAAGAGTTTGATGGAATGTGTTGTATGAGTCTCTCTGATTATGCTAATTCGATGCACGCACAGCTGAGAACCCTGGCTCAGCTTACCCAGCAATAGTAAATGAGCCATATCCTAAGAATAACTAGATGGTTGTCTTCACGGGGCATTACAGGTTGAGTCAAACACTGCTGTTTAAAGTATTGCACTTATGTATCATTGTTAGGTTAATCATTGTAGCTATTAGACTTGCTTATAGTTGTGTGATAAAACAGGTGAACAGACTAACCCACAATGCCTTGCTCGCACAAAGAAAAAGGGGGGAATTGTTGCAGAATGACTCTAAGAGCAGGACCATAGAGCCCTGGAGGACTGTGTGAGCAAGGCAGGGGGTGGCCCCCACAGGTAACCGGAAACCGGACATGGGAGGAGAATGTGGAGGAAGCTGTGTGGGGCTAACCAATACTGTGGTGCCAAGGAGGAGTGGCTGAATACCACTCCTATATATATGTGAACTGCGTCACAAATAAACTAGAAGTTTGCTTATCACCCATATTGGGTTGGCCTGTCTGCTTCTCCTCGCTGCTTACACTCAAAGTCACTGTTTTTATACTCTTCTTCATCCGATATACATGTCACCTCCTGGCATCCTCTGCGTCTGTGTGACCTGTAGATAAGGGGTCTCATTCTGTCTCTGGGTGGGTGTTAGATAAGGGGTCTCATTCTGTCTCCAGGTGGGTGTGGGGAGGAAGGCTCCTTATTGCCTTCCCCATACATCATTTACTTTAAGGGATACCCGCGGTCTATAAGCAACTTGTCAAAGCACCGTAATTTTCCAGTAACTATTAAGCAAGCAAGTAACTCCTAAGGAAGCAAGATTTGATTAACAGACAGGAATTTACTCATTACACGAGGATGGTGATCCCAAGGAAGTGATGCGCGGATTGACTCCACAACTCATTAAAAGTTGTAAAGTAGGTATGCTTTTTATTCAGCGCTGAGACGCACGGGGATCATTCCTCAAAGTCATGCGTACCTCAGTGTTGTTTCCCTCTACATTTATTCTCTAAAGTTATATATATTCATAAGGTTGCACAATACGCCTATACATATTCATGTCCTATCCCCCTTCGTATTATAATGAGCCAGAAGGTCCTCTGCGCCTGCGCAGTGCCCCCTCTGGTCATGGGCAGGGGTCTCAAGATGAAGTAACTGAGTCTTCCTCCTGTGGGTAGGGGTCTTCAAGATGAAGTAAATGAGTCTTCCTCTTCTTGCACTTTTCACCTTTTTTAGTCTTTACGTGTGGCCTTAGAGTTTGGTCAGTGTCCCAGCCGTAAATCCTCTACTTCTCCCCTTTATCAGTAGTTTGATCAGTGTCCCAGCCGTAAATCCTCTGCTTCTCCCCTTTATCAGTAGATTCAGGCGTCTGCTTATTAACAGGACTGGAGGTCTCTGTTCTGCTTAGCAGGCATTTACAACAGATAGTCCTTTTGTTTAAACAAATTCCTCTAACCCCCCTGTACTACCCCCCTGTACAATGGTCAACCCTCTGTATCAGAAGCTCCTCAGCTGCCTTGAGCAGCTCCTGCTCGCCTATCACCACCACTTCACCTCCCTCAGCCTTGCTCCCGAACATGCATCAAATGGGGAGGTGGGCCCCCACACAGCACAGTGAGCTTGGTTAATTAATATGTATGACGTTTAATGCTTGTTAAGCAACAATATAACCACGGTCTGTTTGAGGTTCGGCTGAGATACGCTAGGAGGAGCTATCCCCCGTGTTTCCCAGCACTGCAATAAAGAATACCTGCTTGTCAGCTTAAACTTTGTTGGTGAGTTTTTAGCGAATTTTGCGAATCACTACGCTACCCAGAACCAGGCCCCAGGAAGCAGCCAGGAAGGGAAATACCACGGGAAAACCGGGACAGGCAGTGTGTCACCCCATGAGCCTGCCTGGTGATTCCCAGTCCTCTGCCACTGGAGCAGAAACGGCAGCACCAGCAAACTACAAGCACGTGGCCGACGGGGAGCCCACTGTCACCTCAGATGTGCTGCTGCTTTGCATGCACGTGAGCAGAGCAGGATGCCAGCTCCAAAATCTAAGGCACTGGAGAGGCTAAAACATGGGTGCAGTTCGGGGTTAAGCCTGGTGTGTGGGTATGCAGCAGGGGCTCAGTGCTGACTCTTGAGACAAGGAAATGTAAAATAACAGCGGTACTTGAAGGTAGTTGACATAGTTTCAGGGCCTCAGTACAAAAGGTGTGAGAAAAGCAGAATAGAAGGACAGGACCTGGGATGGGGAGTATCCCGGACTAGCAGATGGTCCAGGATGAGAGCAGTTAAACTAACTGCTAAGTAGAAGGCCAGGATGATTGCTATGTCTGTAATGTTAATTAAGCTTGTTGGGAAAAGTAAACGACCCGTAAAGACCACCACATTTTTGTATGCATGCCGGAAACCTTTTGGAAAATGATGTAATATGCTCAGTGACCATATAAGGATGACCTGTATAGCAATTCGGGGACACACGTTAGGAGGAGCTATCCCCCGTGTCTCCCGGCGCCGCAATAAAGAATACCTGCTTGTCAACTTGAAACTCTGTTGGCAAGTTTGTTCCTGGAGTTTTCTCCGAATCACTCTTCAACTCCAACTTATGGTTTTAGTCCCTGAAGTTTGTCCTCACTGTTTATCTCACAGGCTGAACTGCTTAAACCCCAATAGTGTTTGAGTGTGTTGAGGAGCTCTGCACAGAGTCTGAATTCCTAAGTGAGAGCAGGAGGAAAGCTGAGTTATTGGTTCACTCACTTCCCACCGTCTCCTCTGCCCCGGCATGTCCTATGCCAAGCTGCAGCCCTGCTCACCCCTTTGCCTGTGACCTGGGGCCACGGGTAGCCTCCATCACTGCACTGGCCTTGGGGTGAGCAGGAGAGCTGTTGATAGATGATGTTATAAGTGAAAACCCAGGATCGGGAGGCTGCGCACACACACATGCTCACCACACACATCGGAGGGCTGCACATCACAGCCATGCTCACCAGCACACAGCCATGCTGGCAAGAAATGGGTTGGGGGGGTGAAGCTGGAGAGCCCCCACTCCTGCCTGTCCCTTGTGACATGTGTGGTGGCAGCTCGCTGAGGGGGTCAGTGGTGGGCCCAGCAGGAACAGCATGGCCAGGAGGTGCATGTAGATCCTGCTCATGTCATCCCTCAGCTGCTGACTGTGAGAGGGGGGAGGACAGGGGTGCTGGTGGGTTCCTGCCTGATGGCACAGCACTGCATGGCATGGTGTGGCACAGCACAGTGAAGCATGGCACAGCCTGGCACGGCACAGCCTGGCACATCACAGCATGGCATGGCACAGCTCTACCTGGAGAAGCAGGCATGGTATGGCATGGCACAGCTCAACAAAGCATCCATGGTATGGCATGGTGGGGACAAGACTTCTGCCTCCCCCCAGCAGGGACTGGGACCTCGTTGCCATCACAGCCCATGGCTGCAGATTCCTGGCAAGCAGCCAGCAGGGTCACCAGCATGGTCTGCTGTGGTGCTCAGGCTTGCTGGCGGCACCAAACTAGGGAGGAGGACACGTCCCTGGTCATAGGGAGGGAGGAAGGTGGTTGGCAGTAAGGTTTGCACCCACTGTAACACCCTATACTACTCACAGCAATGCCAGCTTACCTTTTACTTATTATTTTTTGAAGCCTGGCAAGATACCAGGGCAGGGGGAACATCCCCAGCACCACCAAACTCCAAGGACAAGGCAGACGGCTGCGATTCAGTGTGGCCCAAAGGCAACATGGGCATATCTGATATAATTAACCTTTGGCCTCTAATGAGCTCCTCCCTGCCCCTGGCTCACCAGCAATTCCTCCTCTCCCATACCAGTGGGTCAGAAAGGCTGACGCAGGGATCTGCTGCTAGGACTCAGGTGGAAAAGGAAAGCATAAGGGCAGGATTACAGAGATGCTCGTTGCCACTGCAGGGAGAAAATTTGTGTGGCCAAAGCTTGCTGAGGGTCCAAGCTGGCCAGCACAGTGAAGGACAACAAAAATGTTGTTTTTTTTTTAAATATGTTAATATCAAAAGGAGGATCAGAGATAACATCAGTCTGTTGCTTGATGAGATCAGTCAACTCATAAATAGGGACACAAAGTAGAAACCTTTAATGCCACCTTCACCTCTGTCTTCAACACTGGGGATGGGCTCTGGGACCCCTGGAGCCCTGCATTGGAAGACTGTGACTGGGGGATGACGAACTCCCAGCCCACCCTGAACTTGTTGGAGACCTGCACATCCTTCTGGATGCACATAAATCCATGGGGCTCATCCCTTGGTACCAAAAGAGCTGGCCAATGTCATCATGGGACCACTCTCCATTATTTTTCAATGGCCTTGGAAGTCTGGAGAGGCCCCAGTTGACTGGAAGCTGGCAAATGTTGTCCCAGTGTTCAAGAAGGGTGAGAATGGGAGGTCCTGGTAACTACAGGTCTGTCAATGCCACTTCAGTGTCTGGTGAATTATGGAGAAGGTTATTCTGGGAGTTTTTGAGAAACACTTGAGAGTCAGTGCAGTCGCCATTGGTCACAGCCAGCACAGATTCACGAGGGGAAAGACCTGTTTGTTTAACAAACTTAATTTCCTTTTATGACAAGGTCACCCATGGAGTAGACCGAGGGAAGCCAATAGATGTGATGGGTTTGGATTTTAGAAAAGTTTTTGATATTGTCTCTCACAGTATCCTCCTGGGCAAACTGTCCAGCACACACCTAGACAAGTCCATATGTTGGGTGAGCAATTGTCTCAAAGGGTTGGAGTAAATGGGGTGCAGTGCAGTGTTTTGACTTTCAGCTCGAGAACAGAGCTGATAACAATGATGTTTTGGTTTGACCAAGGACTTTGTGAGCCTCATGCTCTGCCAGGGAGGAGGGGAAGCCGGGAGGAAGCAGAGACAGGACACCTGACCCAAGCTAGACAAAGAGGTATTCCATACCACAGAACGTCATGCCCAGGAGGTAACCGGGAGTTACCCGGAAGGGCTGGGAGACTGCGGGGTTGGAGGAGGTATGGGTCGGTGCTTGGTTGGGCTTGGGGGGCAAGTTATTGGTCGGCTGGTGGTAAGATGATGTATTCTCTTCCCTTGTTATTTCCTTTATCATTGTTATTATTGGTAGTAGCAGTAGTGATTTGTGTTATACCTTAGTTACTAAACTGTTTTTATCTCTCGGGTGCCAAAAAGAACTGTCATGGTTTAAACCCAGTCAGGCAACTTGTTCACTCACTCCCAGTGAGTGCTGCTGGGGCTTGGCGTATGCATACAGGGCCTTGTTCAACACTATCCAGCACCTTCAAAAGGAAAAGAATGTCGGCGGATCTGAGGGCAAAGCAACAGTCGCTACTCAAACTTTGGCTGCAATGAGCAGCACAGCTACCCCAGCGGCAAGTACAGCAGCTTCTCAAACTTCGACTGCAGCAGACAGTGTGGTTACCCCAGCTCCAGGCACAGCAGCTGCACCACCCCCAGCAACAAATACAGTTGCTACTCAAACCACAGTGATAATCACTGCAGCCAAATCAGAGGACCAATTCGTACCAATATCGGTTGCCCCTGTACGCAAGAGAACAAGCAAAAAGGAGGCAAAAAGGGTGAAGTGAGATGAAGAAACAATGAATTCACCACCCGGTCCAGAATCTGATCAGGAGTCATCATCACATGACGAAGAAGAAGAAGTAACTTCTCGACCTCGGACCTCAACCGAGCTGCGGAATATGTGAAAAGATTTTACCCGTCAACCAGGGGAGCACATCATCACCTGGTTACTCCGATGCTGGGACAATGGGGCCGATGGTCACGAACTAGAAGGTACAGAAGCCAAGCAGCTGGGATCACTTGCTAGAGAAGGGGGAATTGACAAAGCAATTGCAAGAGAGAAAAAGTCCCTCAGCCTTTGGAGGCAGCTCTTGGCAGCTGTGAAAGAGGTTTCCATACAAGGACGATGTTACGAGTCGTTGGGCCAAGTGGACTACTATAGACAAAGGCATCCAGTCTCTGAGGGAATCAGCCATCGTAGAGATGATCTATCACATCAAGCCGAATAACGGGGATACACCTATAGATCCAGATGAAGTTGAATGTACACGACCCATGTGGCGAAAACTTACACGGAATGCACCGTCATCATATGCCCATTCATTGGCAACAGTAACCTGGAATGTCTTAGTACCACTAACAGTGGATGAAATGGTTCATAAACTCTGAGAGTTTGAAGACAATCTCACCCCTTCCATCATCTCAGCTGTGGAAGAACTGTCCCAGGACTTCAAACCATTGAGGGAAGATCTATCTGATTTATCCAGCTCCTCACGTGTAACAACACACGTCTCAGCTATTAACAAAAGGCGTCCTGTTGTTCGAGAGAGGAGATACAGGAGGTATACACCACGGGGTACCCTATGGCTTTACCTGCGGGATCACGGAGAAGACATGACAAAGTAGGATGGAAAACCTACTTCAGCTTTGGAGGAACGGGTGAGTGAACTGAAGAGGGGAGCAAGGGCCAAGACTGATCGTCCCATGAGAGCTACGGCTTCAGTCTCTGGTGAGCAGTTTCCCAGATGGAATGGAAGAGCTGATTTTACTCCAGCTCCTGTGGAACCCATCTATATTTCTGGAGTGACAGGAGGATCCCAAGAGTTGACTGTACTGGAGGCTGAAATCAGCCTGACTGGGAGGGAATGGCAAAAGCACCCTATTGTGACTGGTCCAGAGGCTCCATGCATTCTCGGCATAGACTACCTCAAGAGAGGGTACTTCAAAGACCCAAAAGGGTACCGGTGGGCTTTTGGTATTGTTGCTTTGGAGACTGAGGAAATTGAGCAGCTATCCACCTTGCCTGGTCTCTCAGAAGATCCCTCTGCTGTGGGGTTGCTGAAAGTTGAAGAACAACAAGTGCCAATTGCGACCACAACAGTGCACCGGCGGCAATATCGCACCAACCGAGACTCCCTGATTCCCATCCATCAGCTGATCCGTAGACTGGAGAGTCAGGGAGTGATCAGCAGGACCCGCTCACCCTTTAATAGCCCCATATGGCCAGTGCGAAAGTCTACTGGAGAATGGAGACTAACAGTAGACTATCGTGGACTGAATGAAGTCACACCACCATTGAGTGCTGCCGTACTGGGCATGCTAGAACTTCAGTATGAACTAGAGTCAAAGGCAGCCAAGTGGTATGCCACGATTGATATTGCCAATGCATTTTTCTCAATTCCTTTGTCAGCAGAGTGTAGGCCACAGTTTGCTTTTACTTGGATGGGTGTCCAGTTCACTTGGAACCAACTGCCGCAGGGGTGGAAACACAGCCCTACCATTTGCCATGGACTGATGCAGACTGCACTGGAACAGGGGCAAGCTCCAGAACACCTGCAATACATTGATGACATTATTGTGTGGGGCGATACAGCGGAAGAAGTCTTTGAGAAAGGGAGGAAAATAATCCCAATCCTGCTGAAAGCTGGTTTTGCCATAAATGGAGTAAGGTCAAGGGACCTGCACAGGAGATTCAATTTTTGGGAATAAAATGGCAAGATGGACGTAGACAGATCCCCACAGATGTGATCAACAAGATAACAACAATGTCTCCACCAACTAATAAGAAAGAAATGCAAGCTTTCTTGGGTGCTGTGGGGTTCTGGAGAATGCACATCCCAAACTACAGTTCTTTTTGGCGCCCAACGTGGGGCTTCGAGGGGTTGAGATAACAACAGATCTGACTGGATTAATAGTCACTCGTCACAATGCTGATTTATTGGCCCTCGATAGTTGTCAGTCCAGCACCACTCACTGGGAGTGAGTGAACAAGTTGCCTGACTGGGTTTAAACCACGACAGACCCCCCCCCCTTTTTTTTCCTTAATTCAAGTCG
This sequence comes from Pezoporus flaviventris, assembly GCF_033815535.1. Lineage (NCBI taxonomy): Eukaryota > Metazoa > Chordata > Aves > Psittaciformes > Psittacidae > Pezoporus > Pezoporus flaviventris. The sequence goes on from NW_026892586.1 coordinate 748,676, forward strand.
CTCGCCCTGCTCTGCTGTGGCTACAAACGCCAGCCTGCTCAGCAGCAGCTATAAATGCCTGCCTGCCCAGCAGCAGCTACAAATACCCACCAGCAACTGCACTTTTATATTAACTCTGTCTTGCCCGGAATGTTAATCTGCTACCTGTTAAAATCTTCTGCTCGAGCCCGACTGCTATAAACACATAAATGTATTGGCTTTCACAAATCATAGGTGTGGTTATGTGGATATAACTGTACGAGTTTACAATAACAGAAACAAAGCTCCCTAAAGACACAAGAATAGACAACAGGTTAAAAAGGGTCAGAACTCTTGAGCAAAATGGAGTCACATAGCAAAAGAATTCGCAAAGGTAAAAGAAGGGGGGGGGGGCTTTATATAAGAAAAGCTAGTGCCTGAAAAACATAGAGTTAAAATACTCTTTAGCTTAGGTTGTAGAAAGAGAACAGTGTTTATGTTGTAAGTCTGTGGAATGTAGTGGCTGCACTAAACATGAGTTAATTTTTTCACACTAGTCTTCTAAAGTATCTTTAGTTTTAAAGAACAATGTTTGTGTTGTAAGTCTGTGGTGAGATAACATGATTTAGTGGCCCCACTAAACATGAATAAGTTATTTCACACCATCCTTCTACTTATCAGTTAGTTTAGAGACAGAGCCTCCCAAACATCTGCTAGCTTAGGATACTCCTTGTCTGCCTATCCTGCAATAAGTTTTGCAGGAAGGTCACGCTGTTTTAAATCTTTGCTAGTTATCAGATAGCTGGTTCAGCTAGTTTTGTGATTGCTGGGGCGTCCAACTGTGCCAAAGGTGAAAAGTACACTGTGAGGAAGACTGCTTACTTCATCTTGAAGACCCCTACTCACAAGAGGAAGACTGCTTACTTCATCCTCAAGACCCCTGCCCACAATCACCGGAGAGCAGTGCACAGGCTCCAAGAGGAGGGGACTTATGATCATAAGTTCCAGGAGTTAGTTATAATATTCCCCGCCTATATGCGGGAATTATGAATATGTATGTTGATGCAGAGGGTTGACCATTGTACAGGGGGGTGGTACAGGGGGGTTAGAGGAATTCACTTGCTTAAACAAAAGTCTTGTCTGTTGTAAATGCCTACTAAGGAGAATAAAGACACCTGTTTCTATTGATAAGGAAAAGCAGACACCTGCTTCTATTGACAAGGAAAAGCAGACACCTGATTCTACTGATAAGCAGCTATTGATAAGGAAAAGCAGATGCCTGAATCTATTGATAAGGGGGAGAAGCAGATGGTTTATGGCTGGGACACTGACCAAACCCTAAGGCCATATGTGAAGACTAAAAGGTGAAAAGTTCAAGAAGAGGAAGACTCATTTACTTCATCTTGAGACCCCTGCCCATGACCAGAGGGGGCACCTGCAAAGGGCCTTCTAGCTCATTATAATACGAAGCGGGGATAGGACATGAATATGTATAGGTGTATTGTGCAACCTTATGAATATATATAACTTTAGAGAATAAATGTAGAGGGAAACAACACTGAGGCACGCATGACTTTGAGGAATTATCCCTGCGTCTCAGCTGAATAAAAGCATACCTACTTTACAACTTTTAACGAGCTGTGGAGTCTATCCATGTATCAATGTAACTAATGTAATAGTGTAAGTATATAAACCTGTAACAAATGCTAATCACTTGCGCCTCTGGCTACGGTCATGCGCCCAGCACTGTTGCTTTTGCTTTATTGACTTTGTCTCTCAATAAAACCTTGTTATCGTGTTTAGAGGATTGAGTTTGTATTTCACACCGACAACAACAAAATACACATAATAACATCTCTTGGTACAGCTACACAGTTCACTGACCTAGCCCTGCCCTCAACACACGCACACACACACACACACACACAAGGGATCCCACAGGCACACTCCACACAGCTACGATACTTGAAACACAAAATCCAGGCAAACAATCATTGCCCACTATGTGGCCCCACGTACAAAATGTGGCACAATCCAATACCTGTGCACCCTCACTACACGGCCCTGCATACAGAACGTGGCACAATCCAATACCTGTGTACCCTCACTACACGGCCCCACATACAGAATGCAGCGCAGTCCAGTAGCTGTGCACCCTCACCACACAGCCCCACATACAGAATGTGGCTCAATCCCATAGCTGTGCATCCTCACTTTGTCGTAATACATGACATAACCTGGTAGCGGTATACTCCGCTACCCAGTCCCACTAATTCTTGTTATACCCAACTATTTCTCTCATGCCTTCCGAGACCTGGAATCCCATCCTCGTAGCCATTTATGTTCCAGAGTTTGAGGATTCCAGGTGAGAGAAAATGAGAGACAAATAGAAAGCTAGCAAGTAATTTATTGATATAGGAAAATATAGAAATAGTAAAGGATACAGTCAAGGATACTTCTGATGTTTGGTTATCTTACCAACCCCAAGGACCCTGTAAAGACGACCAGGAAACCAACTCCTAGAATCATCATAGCAGTGCAAGGTGGCAGGCTCAACCTTAGCAGGTGTCCCAGTGGAAGCAACTTTGACCTGGGTGGTATGAGGTTCTGCCTCCCCCACATTGCATGAGGCTCGGGCTTTTATACTGACAAAAATGCACAATCATTCCGACACAGGGGGCCAGCCTATGTAGGAAGAAGTGGCTAGCTATATCTAGAAAGGTCTCCAAGGGTCAAGAGCTCTTCTGGGGAGCTCTAAAGCAGAACTTTCCAGGTAGGAACCAAAGCTGGGCTTTCCAGGGAGCAGTCAAAGCAGGACTCTCTGAGGAGGAGCTGAAGCAGAAAAACAGTACTTTTCTAGCTTTGTGTGTTTCACCATGGACCATTAGCTATTGCTCCTGACACAGCATGTGGGGAAACTGTCTAGAAGAATAATGTAATTCACACACAGCCTCATTAATATGCATGTATGTACATAATGAATATGTATGCCCAGTGACTGTGTAGCAATACGGGGACACACGCTAGGTGGAGTTATCCCCCATGTCTCCTGGTGCCGGAATAAAGAATATCTGCTTATCAACTTAAAACTTTGATGGCGAGTTTGTTCCTAGAGTTTTCTTTGAATCAATTTGGTGACCCAGATGGGACCTACTTTGCTCAGTTGCAGGACCTGCTGAGGACAGGGCTCCCTAGGGCCCTCGGGAATTTTTCCCGGAGGGACCCCTCAACTCAGTTGGATCACTGCAGGAGCAGACAAGGACCATCTTCATAAAAGGCATACTTTTCTTTTATATAGTCTGTAAGATGCAGGGGGCATCTTACCTAAAGACTAAATTGGGCTGGTGAGCGTACACAAGGTTTGGAAGCCTTCCATAAATGGAGATAGGAAATCTCATAGGCAAAGGCATATACCAGGTTGCTAGCATCTGTTTGGTATACACCCACAAGAAGCAGGGGGCATCTTGTGGTTTGGGTCCTACAAGACGCAGGGGGTGTCTTGTGGAAATGGTTTTTGATTTTATTGGTATTCGACTTATTTTGTGGCTTGTTACGGTAATGATTATGGTATTAACGATAAGGTGTGGTAACCATGTTATTAATTGTGGTTTCTTTGTCTCAAGTATTGTAATTGTGTGGAGTGTGTTTGTGGGATCCCTAGTGTGTGTGTGAATGCGAAATTAATAATGGGAAATCAACAGAATGGAGGAATCTTGAAAAAGAGTCCTTTAGGCTGCATTTTGGCACATTGGAAAGAAGTGGGAGGGTCTCCTGGGGGCTCGGTAAACGGGAAAATGTTGATAAAATACTGTAACCAATGGTGGCCTTCGTATACTTTGGAAGATCAGGAAAAATGGCCTAAAAATGGAACTCTGAACTATAATACATTGTTACAATTGATGTTGTTCTTAAGGCAACAAGGAAAATGGGATGAAGTGATGTATGCAGATATGTTTTTCACTTTAAGAAACCATGCAGAGTGACAGATGGAATGCAAAATTAATATAGCTCTGCCAGATTCCTTAATTTTGGCTTTGGAAAAGGACAGGAAAAAACAGAAAGCTAAGTTGGAGAGATGTTGTTCAGCCTGTGATATTGGGGAAGGATGTTTAAAGTTAAAAAAAACCCAGAGTAATCAGGAAGATAGGTTGGAAAATTGTGTATCACAGGTACCTCCGAGAGGAGCACACTCTGCATCTGCCCCATCTGATATTGATAAGGAGGAAGAGATTGCTGTCACTGGCAACAAGCAGCACATTCACATTCAGAGTTAAGAAAGGGTTAAACCAGAAGTGCTGTTGCAGAGGCAGGCATCTGCAGCCCATGCAGAGCAGGGTGAAATCAGTTAGCATGGGAACTAGGATCATGGAAGCCACCCACTCAGACAGGGACTCTGTTACAATATGTGGATGACCTATTAATTGCCACAGAAACAAAAGAAGAATGTGTCCAGTGGATGGTGGGATTATTGAATTTCCTGGGACTGAATGGTTATTGGGTATCCAAACAAAAGGCCCAACTAATTCAAACCCAAGTTTCCTACCTAGGATATGAAATAAAAGGAGGACAAAGAGACCTTGGAACACCCAGAAAAGTCATTTGCCAAACTCCACGACCGTTGACTGTAAAGGGTCTCTGGACGTTTCTGGGAATGACTGGATGGTGCAGACTTTGGATCCATGATTATGGAGTTCTGGTAAGACCACTATATGAACTATTAAAAGGAAATCCTTCTTCTTTAGAATGGACTGATTCAGCAGAGGAGGCTTTTAAAAATTTGAAAACAGAGCTAATGAGACCTCCAGCTCTGTGACTTCTGGATGCGACTAAACCCTTTTGGCTATATTCTCATGGAAAACAAGCAATAGCTTTGGGGGTCCTTGCTCAGAAACTAGGACCCTATAAGAGGTCAGTGGCATATTTTTCAAAACAGCTGGATGAGGTGAGCAAAGGATGGCCCGGATGCCTAAGGGCTGTGGCAGCAGTTGTCATGAATGTTGAAGAAGCTCGCAAATTCACCTTAGGGCAAAAGATTACTGTGCTAGTGTCAGTCATAATTTGTGTCAGTCATAATTTGGATTTATGTGATAATTGATGTACAAGCCTGGGACCAGAATTTATGCTTGAAATTAATTCAGAGTGTTACTAAAGTCTTTAATCATAGTGACTGCTGGGTGTGTGCACAGTTGCCTAAATCAGGAGAAAATCCAGACCTTCCATTAATTGACATTCCAGTTCCTAACACTGTCTCATGGACAAACTTTTGGGTGAACACTAGCAATCTACATCCAAGGGAAAAGTTAAGACTTGGGATAGTTAATCCTAATCCAAGTAGAAAATATTGTACCTGTGTACAAAGATGTATTACACCAGGAACCAGAGTAGGAGATTATGTTTGCTTACATGCCACAGGTGTAGGTAACCGTTCAAATTGCAATCACACTTTTAATAGAGATGGTATCGTAGTTCAGTGGTGGGCTGTGCCCGGGAGAACTCCTCCTTGGTCTCCCTCCGTGAGTGCTTGGAGGGGGGGTGGGGTAGCCGCAAGAGATCCCTCGCAGGCCCCAGTGCCCCAGCTAGGGCTGTCCCCGGGGTGGCAGCAGGACCCCAGGCCAGCAGAGGTGGGGGGTCAGTGGGGAGCTGGGTCTGGGGCCACTGTGCCCATTCCGAGGGCAGCTGGGCTGGAACCTGCAGCCCCAGTACGGCGTTGCTGTGCCTGCCTGGCTGGCTCTGGCCTCCCAGGTCTCCGTTTCTGTCTGTGCTTCCCTGCCCACCCCCTTCCCAGGGGATGACACCCAGGAAGGATTTTCCAGAGGTATTCACTGTTGTTCAGTGGGGTCCTGGAGCTCAGCACAGCCCCTGAAACAGGGTTTGTATTGATTTCCCATGACAGCACAGCCAGAGGAGACTGCAGACTGCAACATGAGCTCCACTCCCCATTGCTGAACCCAGTGTTGTACATCAGCCCCTGTAATCTCAGCACATAGCTCATCCTTGCATCAAAGAAGAACCCCACGTGTTAAGGTGGGGCCTCTCCTGCTTCATCATCCTTTATTGCTCTCCTGAGAGAGAGCTTGACTGTCCCTCTGCAATACACACATTGGCCTCTTCCCACCTTCCAGTGCTGAGCATGGCCTTCATTCACCTTCTGCCCCAGACTGCTGCTGCTGCGGGATACACCTGACACCTTGGGCAAACAGTACAAGCTGGCTTTGTTCCTAAAGGGCTGCTGGTGGACATGTGCCCAGCTCCCAGGGAACATGTTTCATATGCAGATGCCAGTATCACACTTGGCCATAGAATCATAGAAGAGTTAGAGTTTGAAAGGACCTTCAGCTCATTTAGTTCCAAACATCCTACCATGGGCAGGGACACCTCACACTAACCCATGTCACCCAAGGCTCTGTGCAACCTGGCCATGAATACCAAGAAGGATGGAGAATTCATAACTTCCCTGGGCAACCCATTACAGTGCCTCACCACCCTTACAGTGAAGAACTTCTTCGTTATATCTAATCATAGAATCATAGAATCATAGAACAGTTAGGGTTGGAAAGGACCTTAAGATCTTCTAGTCCCACCCCCCCTGCCATAGGCAGGGACACCTCACACTAAACCATATAACCCAAAGCCTTGTCCAACCTGGTCTTGAACACTGCCAGGGATGGAGCATTCACAACCTCCCTGGGCAACCTATTCCAGTGCCTCACCACCCTAACAGGAAAGAATTTCCTCCTTATATCCAGTCTAAACTTCCCTTGTTTAAGTTTGAACCAGTTACCCCTTGTCCTATCACTACAGTCCCTAATGAAGAGTCCCTCCCTAGCATCCCTATAGGCCCCCTTCAGATACTGGAAGGCTGCTATGAGGTCTCCACGCAGCCTTCTCTTCTCCACGCTGAACAGCCCCAACTTTCTCAGCCTGTCTTCATATGGGAGGTGCTCCAGTCCCCTGATAATCCTTGTGGCCCTCCTCTGGACTTGTTCCAACAGTTCCATGTCCTTTTTATGTTGAGGACACCAGAACTGCACACAGTACTCCAGGTGAGGTCTCACAAGAGCAGAGTAGAGGGGCCGGATCACCTCCTTTGACCTGCTGGTCACACTCCTTTTGATGCAGCCCAGGATACGGTTGGCTTTCTGGGCTGCAAGCGCACACTGCCTGCTCATGTTCATTTTCTCATCAACCAGCACCCCCAAGTCCTTCTCCGCAGGGCTGCTCTGAATCTCTTCTCTGCCCAACCTGTAGCTGTGCCTGGGGTTGCTCCGACCCAGGTGTAGGACATAGCACTTGTTATGGTTAAACTTCATGAGGTTGGCATCAGCCCATCTCACAAGCGTGTCAAGGTCCCTCTGGATGGCATTCCTTCCCTCCAGGGTATCAACCAAACCACACAACTTGGTGTCATCAGCAAACTTGCTGAGGGCACACTCAATCCCACTGTCCATGTCAGCGACGAAGATGTCAAACAAGACCAATCCCAACACCCATCCCTGAGGGACACCACTCACTACTGGTCTCCAGCTGGACATTGAGCCATTGACCACAACTCTTTGTGTGCGACTATCTAGCCAGTTCTTTATCCACTGAGTGGTCCATCCATCAAATTGACGTCTCTCCAATTTAGAAACAAGGATGTCATGTGGGACAGTGTCGAATGCTTTACACAAGTCCAGGTAGATGACATCAGGTGCTCTGCCCCTGTCCATCAGTTCTGTAGCCCCATCATAGAAGGCCACCAAATTGGTGAGGCAGGATTTCCCCTTAGTGAAGCCATGCTGGCTGTCACCAAGCACGTTGTTGATTTTCATGTGTCTCAGCATGCCTTCCAGGAGAATCTGCTCCAAGATTTTGCCAGGCACAGAGGTGAGACTGACTGGTCTGTAGTTCCCTGGGTCATCCATTTTCTCCTTCTTGAAAATGGGAGTTATATTTCCCTTTTTCCAGTTGTCGGGAACTTCACCTGACTGCCATGATTTCTCAAATATGATGGCCAGTGGCTTAGCAACTTCATTTGCCAGCTCCTTCAGGACCCGCGGATGAATTTCATCAGGACCCATGGACTTGTGCACGTTCAGATTTTTAAGATGGTCTTGAACCAGATCCTCTCCTACAGTGGGCCCAAGGTCTTCTTTCTCACAGTCCCTGCGTCTGCCTTCCAAGACAGGAAGAACCCCTTTCAGGATCCTCGGCATGCCAGCACCATTGGGAAGCACCTTCTGCAGTTTATTTTATAAACCAATAATACATCAGTACAAGGCTGAATGAGTCTTGAGTCATGGCAACTAATGCACTGGAGTCTTCCTTGCTAAATCACCCTTGTTGACATGAGACCCATTGGTGAAAATCTGTTATTCATTTCTCAGGCACAACTGCAGAGGCAACATAAGCAATGCTGACTGCTGAACGCCAGCATAAAGGTACAGCCTGTGCCCAGTTCCTCTAGAAAAGCTGTTTCTGAAGAGCACAGAGTCTCTGCCCATCCTGTAGCTGTGCCTGGGATTGCTCTGACCCAGGTGTCGGACCTTGCACTTGGCATGGTTAAACTTCATAAGGTTGGCATCAGCCCACGTCACAAGCACCTCAAAGTCCCTCTGGATGGTATTCTTTCCCGCCAACGTATCAACCCAACCACACAGCATATAGTGTGTGTTTTGCAAAGAAAATGAGCAAAATTCTTTACACTAGAAAGTTCTATTGTTGATTTTTTCCAGCCTTATGGAGATTTGGCATAGCATGAAACTAGAATGGAATAGTGCATCATGGGATCATGTTTTATTATTTTTTTTAACACTTTGTGGCCTTACAACCATTTTAGTGAGAATCCAAAATGTTTAAACAATTGTCTTCAAGCAGAAAAATGAATGATATTCTTTATTATTCTTTGTTATTCTTTATTCCTTATTATTCTCTGATGTTTCAGCTCGGAAATAACATTAACTTTCAATGCATAGAAACGTAGGATGCTTTAAACTTTTTGGGTGTCTGGTGTGCACTGTTTTAATGAGAATAGACAGTAGCTTTACATTGACTGTTAGGCAAATAAAGCTTGAAAGAGCAAGATAGTTTTATGCACTTACTCGCATTGCCTCTAATAACTCCATTGCCAAAATTTTGTGAGGCTCTGTGGTTTTGTGCACTCTGTATAGATATTGACTGTGGGAACTGCAAGCTGTCCTGTTCTCGCTATGTTGGTAATTAAAGAAGAAGAAATAGAACTGCTGATAGTGCACCTGTGTCTTGAGCTATCCAGGGAGTGTTTGGGTGCAAGGTCAGGCTGGGAAGCCACCTGGGGAGTGATTGTTTATAGAATGGAATTTATAGTGACTGAAAACAGTCACTGGGGATGATGTAGTTGCTGTTTGGCTTCATGGCTCAGACCCGTATCTGTATGCTACATATTGCCATGCTTCGTATCTGTATGCTATATATTACCATGCTTGAGTGAATAAAGGAGAACTAGTTATGAAAGCAGTGTGTGTGTGTTTAGCCTCTTTCTTTACAGGTGCTGCAATTGACTGCTGTGACTACAGATTTTCTTGCTCTTTGCAGCATGCTTTAAGTGCACCCTTTAAAGAATCTCTGAAAGCTGAGGGAACATCTTTGCCCTTATTTCACATAGTCTCTTGAATAGAGCTATTTATACTGTGTTCAGTTGGTTCCCTACAAAAATGGGGAGAGATAATTAAATCTTGTGTCATTAACTGATGTTCAGCTATTTTGTAGTGACTGTGATTAGTCCTACATGATTGGCCCTGGAGCTCTTGGCACTGTCTAGCTGGCAGATGTCCTCATCTTTTGACTTTAGCAATGCAACTATGTGCTGGCATTTTCTGGCCTGCAGTTTCATTTGTAGAGGTTACTCTTGGGATGGTGCAGAATTTGCTATGCAATGCCTTCCCATCTTCATCTGGTGCTGATAATGCCTTTCTTATTCATTCTGCGCTTTTGTCCAGGTAGTTTAGATTGTTGCTAATAGAGATTCTACATTACAGGATTTTTCTTTGATTTCAGGTGTGTTTGGGGTGTAAGGGTGGTGAGGGGGCCTATAGGGATGCTGGGGAGGGACTCTTCATTAGGGACTGTAGTGATAGGACAAGGGGTAACGGGTTCAAACTTAAAAAGGGGAAGTTTAGATTGTATATAAGGAGGAAATTCTTTCCTGTTAGGGTGGTGAGGCACTGGAATAGGTTGCCCAGGGAGGTTGTGAATGCTCCATCCCTGGCAGTGCTCAAGACCAGGTTGGACGAGGCCTTGGGTGATATGATTTAGCGTGAGGTATCCCTGCCCATGGCAGGGGGGTTGGAACTAGATGATCTTAAGGTCCTTTCCAACCCTAACTGTTCTATGATTCTATGATTCTGTCTGTGATAAGTACACACTGCAAGATATTTATAGGAACCAATGTGAGGGAAGCCCATGGAAAGTACAGCAAAACTAAGGAAGGAATGGTGTTACAAAATCCAGAAGAAAGCAAATTTATTGTAACCCCCCAAACAAGAGGCACTAAATGAGTTGCCCATCTCCTCAGCCTGTCATTTCTAGACAGCCCCCCCAGCAAATAGACCTGATCACTTCTCCATCCCAGGCTGTAAGCCGAACCCTGCCTTGACCTTAATTATTGCCTGGAGAATAATCTTCCTAAACAACTAAAACCATTAAAAGATCGCAGAGGAAGATAATTTCAAATCTCCCCACGGTTCCAGAATTACCAGTTATGTATCCATCACCATCTAATGCTGCATGTTGAAAACCAAGATCTTCATGCAAGTATGTGCCATTTATGAAAGCCTTTTTTCCTCCCTCCTTCTGGTGATTAAAATATTACAATTCCATTGTAATTCTACAGTTCTGAGCCTGTAAGTAGTTTATTGGAAAATCTGTGAACTGCACGTGGGGACTTGCCTGTCTCTGTTGGGAACAAAACAATGGGAAACAGCTGGAGTTTTGAAATAAAGCCACAGCAAAGGCATAGTAATCTACGTAGTGTTTATTGTAGATGCAGGGAATTATGAAAGCCATTACAGCCCACTATTTATTTAAATGCTTTTTCTAACTCATATCAAATCAGAACAGCAGCTCAATTTCTGCAGGTATCCTGGTTTGATTATATAAATATTTATATAGTGGAAGGAGAAAAAAAAAGCTTTACACTTCCCACTGAAATCCTCTACCCAGAAGGAATCCACTTGCAAATGACTGAGGACAAGAAATATTTAGGGAAGCTTGGGTAAGGCCAGGTCATCCCCTGCAATGTGAAGGGCAGTGATGGCTTCAGTCCCTTCTGTGGTGTATTGGAGCTCATTAAATTTGTTTAAAAGAAAGCAAGCAGGTGTTAATTAACATTAACATATATTCTGGCTTCTTCCCACCACAGAAACCTATCTATTTTCCAAGAGAGGGGAAAAATCCCACAGCAAAATAAGAGGACCCTGAAGGAGGTGAAGATCAGCCCCAGGCTGCTGATGGGAAGAGGTGTCACCCGATGCTTCATGAGCAGCCCAGCTTCCCCATGGCCAGACCTGACTGCTCAAAATATTTGCTGAGTACCTGAGAAGTCTCTCAGCCACGGTGCTGGGGCTACTCCCTGTGGCAGAACCTGCCCTGCCTTCTCCTCCAGAGGGTGGAAACTGGCTTCTCAACGGAGCCAACTGTGCCGCAGAGACATGGCCATCAAATCCCTGGGGAGAATCCGCATCATCCCCGTGAGTGAGGGCATCCCCTCACCCACCACTTCTTGCCACCTCTCAGCTCACCAGAAGCTCACTCCAGTTGGTGCTGGGTTAGAGGAACATAAGGAATTGGTGGTGCTGGAGGAAGATTGGACACCTTGAGCCATCAGCTGGGCATGCTGGCTGCTAACCAGATATTTGCCTTCCCATCCAGTGCTGTTGGGAAAGTGCCTTCACAAGTGCCCCATTGCAGAGAAGAGCAAGGCTGGAGTGGATTCTCCATGGGAAATGTGGCCAAGAGCCAACCAAATGACCAAAGTGGGCTGGAAATTAACATGCTGCAGGTCACAGAGGTCCAGCAATGAGGGCTGGGGACCACCTTGCTTGCATGCTACAGGCTTTGACCTGACTCTGAAATACTGTTGTCCTGGGTTCAGCTATAGCAGTCATTTTTCTCCTTCTTAGTAGCTGGTACAGTGCTGTGTTTTTGACTTTCAGCCTGGGAACAATGCTGATAACATACCAATGGCTTTAGTTGTTGCTAAGTAATGTTTACTCTGACCAAAGACTTTCTGAGTCTCATGCTCTGCCAGGGAGGAGGGAAAGCTAGGAGGAAGCAGAGACAGGACACCTGACCCAAACTAGCCAAAGGGGCATTCCATACCACAGCACATCATGCCCAGTATATAAACTGGGGAGAGTAACCTGGAAGGCCCAGATCACTGCTCGGGTTGGGCTGGGTACTGGTTGGCAGGTGAGGAGCGGTTGTATTTTCTTCCCCTGTTATTTCCCATATCATTATTATTATTGGTGGTAGCAGTAGTGGGTTTGTGTTGCAGAATGGGTCCAAGAGCAAGGCCATGGATCCCTAGAGGCCTTGTGCGAGCAAAGCAAGGTGTAGGCCTCACAGGTAACCGAAAACCGGATGTGGGAGGAGAATGTGAAGGAAGCTGTGCGGAACTAACTAATACTGTTGTGACTAGTAGGCGTGGCTAAACACCATGAGGATATAAGCAAAGTGCGCCACAAATAAAGCAGAAGTTTGCTTATCACCCATATTGAGTTGGCGTGTCTTGCTTCTCCTCACCGCTAACAGGTTTGTGTTATACCTTAGTTACTGGACTGCTCTTATCTCAACCCATGGGAGTTACATTCTTTCAATTCTCCTCCCCATCCCTCTGGGAGCAGGGGGAGAAAGGGGGGGAGTGAGTGAGTGGCTGCGTGGTTCTGAGTTACTGGCTGGGCTTAAACCACGACGACTGGCTGGGAGAGGAGAGCACGTTCTGCACTGCTCTTTCCCGTCCCAGCTGGAAACCATGAGACAAGGAGGCACAAAATCACAAAATGAAATATAAACCTTTGTAAATAAGTAGAATCAGTTTTAAGTAATGTTAAGTTTGATGGCTTTGTAACAGTAGCAATGAAAAATAACTGAGGTGCATGATTCACAGAAAGAAAAAAAAAAGTAGAGTGCAGCTAGAGAACATAATGAGAATTCTTCTATAAGATAAACCATTGTAGTTGACATAGTTTTAGGTCCTTATGACCTTAGTACAAAATAAGTGGGGATGGGGAGTATCTAGGACTAGCAGATGTCCAGGATGGGCTACAGTTAAACTAACTGATAAGTAGAAGGACAGGATGATTGCTATGTCTGTAGTGTTAATTAAGATGGTGTAAACATCTACTGCACGTGCTTCAAAGGCTGCCAGAAGTGATGAAGATTGTTGGAAGGAGTAAATGACCGTCAGAGACCACCACCACATTTTTGTATGCATGCAGGGAAACTTTCTGAAAAATGATGCAATTCATATGGAGTCTCATGAATATGCATGTATGCCCAGTGACTATATAAGGACGGCTTGTGTAGCAATATGAGTACACAGGCTAGGTAGAGCTATCCCCCGTGTCTCCCGGTGCCGCAATAAAGTATACCTGCTTGTCAACTTAAACTTTGTTGGCGAGTTTGTCCTTGGAGTTTTCTCTGAATCAACCAACACGGCTTCTCCCTTCCTGAACTCGGGAAGCCCACGGCGGTCTTGGCACCACACAGGGACCCTCAGGCATCTTTCAGTCTTAGCACACCAGGACAGACCTTGGTGTTATTGTTATTGTTTGGTCGGTGCTTGGCTTGTGAGCATAGTCCACATCCTTTTTGGATAAATCACTCTCCAGCTGCTGCCGACAACCTTAAGACCAACAGAGAATCCTTGTTGTTTATCTCCCCTGGTTGCTTCTGGCCAAGCTGTGACTCAGCTGTCAGAGGTGAAGAACTCCTCATGCTTCATCTGAGCACTCATTAACCACCCAGAGCCATAAAAAGCAATTTCTTCAGGGCTCCCTCTCCGTTAGACTGGATTTTGAAGCAAGAGGGCTGGCCTGAGATTTAGTGGGAATATTCATAAAGATGCTCAATAAAAATAGATCTTTAGAGCTCAGAAACCTTGTATGATTCTGGGTCATATGACAGAAGGTTTCATCAGCAGTGAGTAAAGGTCTAGGCAGAAAAGAAAGGCAGATCCTACCCTTAGCTCTTAGCGAAGCCTACAGCTATGGCTCCTACTCCTGCCCCAGGACATGCTTGGATCTTTTCATCTTCTCATGGTGTGGAAATCACACAAATAGTGACTAAACTATTGGAAGATTTGGAGAATATTTCTTCTCCCAGGTGGGTGCGTGCTTTGTGGGAGGTGACGGGTGATTTCTGGTGCACTGGTGATTTTGGTGGTGTTGGACTTAAACTGGAACCCTGTGATCCAAGGAAATAAGCAAACAATTAAAAAAAGGCAGAATGAAATTTAGCAGACCCTTTCCCACTGCCCCAGCCACGGTGTCAGTGCTGTGCAAAGCCAGTGTTCTTCAGAGCTTTACCACACCGGACTTTATCAGGATGTCAGCTTGCTGCCAAGGTTGACCTCTATGAGAAGGGCAGCTGAATTCTATTCTTCACATCTTGAGAGGTGAGTGCAATGAAGCTTTCCCACACCTCCTCTCCGAGCTCTTGTTTTGCTCCTGAATTATCTGGGGGGGGGGGGCTGATCTAGGCAAAAGCTTGGCAGAAGTGCTGTTGTGAACAGCCTCCTTTGGAAAGGACCCTCAGAAACCTCAGAGAGATGTGCCAAGGAGGGATGTCCTTCTAACGGGGTCCTGCTAAACCTCATTAGCAGGGTTAGCTTCTAATATGGGTCTTGTTGCTACTACCACACAGAGCACACAGTGCCACTGTCCACCGCTGCCTTTGACTGGTTGTTAGTGCTGAGAACTGTTGTGTGAAGCCTCTGCAGAGGTGCAGATATCCTCAGCATCTACCTGGATATTTACCCAGCCTCAAGGCCATGGTGTGCTGCCTATCAGCTGCTCTTTCACCTCCCTGTGTCTCTTCCCAGCATGGAGATACGCAGACTATCCCATCTTGATGTGTACAGGGAGGTGAAAGAGCAGCTCAGTATATAAACTGGGGGGAGTTACCCAGAAGGCCCAGATCACTGCTCAGGTCAGGCTGGGTATCGGTTGGCAGGTGGTGAGCAATTGTATTCTCTCCCCTTGTTATTTCCCTTATTATTATTATCAGTGGTAGCAGTAGTAGTAGTTTTGTATTATACCTTAGTTACTGGACTGTTCTTAGCCCATAGGAGTTACATTCTTTTGATTATCCTCCCCATTCCTCTGGGAGTGGAGGGAGGAATAAGGGAGGGGAGTGAGTGAGCGTCTGTGTGGTTCTGAGTTACCAGCTGGGTTTAAACCATGACAGAGCAGTATAAAAAATGTAAGTGGAAAAAATAAAGGTGTAAATATTGCATTTTACACCAGTCTGGAGTCTGCTCAACTGTAGGGAGTCAACCTCTGTCATTGTGTTATTGGTACAGGTCTTTACACGCTCAGGAAATGTGTGGATTAATGGCCGGGGGGCTGGTTTAGTGAAACATCTTTTCTTATTGATTTTCCCATCCCTCTATATACCTCTGCTTACTGTCACTAACTCCCCAGGCAGAAACCAGCACAAAAATAGACAAGATCAAGGAAAACAAAATGTAATTTGTGTAGCAGATACTGCTCTGTGTTCGTGGCTGTCAAACACAAGGATTAATTAGGGTGTTGCTGATCTTCCCACCCTTCTTGCCCGGAGCCCATGATCTGTATTTCCCTGGTTCTCTGGGGGAAATGTCCAGTGTATGGATGATAACTTCCTCCTGCAAATGGTGGATGAACCAACCAGGAGAGGGGCGCTGCTGGATCTCATCCTCACTAACAAGGAGGGTCTGGTTGAAACAGTAAGGGTTGAGGGCTGCCTTGGTTGCAGCGACCACGAGATGGTGGAATTCAGGGTCTTGTGTGGTAGGACTAGTAGAATACCAAGTAGAATTGCAACCCTGGACTTTAGCAGGGCAAACTTTGGCCTTTTCAAGCAATTGCTAGGGGAAATCCCATGGGCAAGGCTGTTTGAAGGTAAAGGGGCCCAAGATAGTGGGTTGGCATTCAAGGATTGCTTTTTCCGAGCTCAAGATCGGAGCATCCCGCCACGTAGGAAGTCAAGGAAGAGGGCCAGGAGACCTGCGTGGCTAAATAGGGAATTGCTGGGTATGCTCAAGTGGAAGAGGAGAGTTTACAGGTCATGGAAGGAGGGGCTGGCCACTTGGGAGGAATATAAGGCTGCTGCTAGAGGATGTAGGAAGGCAGCTAGGATGACTAAGGCCTCCTTAGAATTAAACCTGGCGAGAAGGGTCAAGGACAGCAAAAAGAGCTTTTTCAAATACATGGCAGACAAAACTAACACCAGAGGCAATGTAGGCCCACTGATGAACAGGATGGGTGCCCTGGTGACAGAAGATACAGAGGTGGCAGAGTTACTGAATGCCTTCTTTGTCTCTGTCTACTCTGCTGCAGGCAGTCCTGAAGAGCCCTGTACCCCTGAGACCTCAGATGAAGTCAGGTCAACGGAGCGGTTTGCCTTAGTCGATGAGGAATGGGTTAGAGACCAGTTGAGCAACCTGGACATCCATAAATCCATGTGTCCAGATGGGATGCACCCGCAGGTGCTGAGGGAACTGGCGGAAGTCATTGCTAGACCACTCTCCATCATCTTTACCAAGTCTTGGGAAACGGGAGAGGTGCCTGAGGACTGGAGGAAAGCAAATGTCACTCCAGTCTTCAAAAAGGGCAAGAAGGAGGACCCGGGTAACTATAGACCGGTCAGCCTCACCTCCATCCCTGGGAAAGTGATGGAACACCTTATCCTTGGTGCTATCTTAAGGCATATCAAGGATAAGAGGGTTATGAGGGGCAGTCAACATGGCTTCACCAAGGGGAAGTCATGCTTGACCTATCTCTTATCCTTTTATGAGGAAATAACACGGTGGATGGATGATGGCAGAGCGGTGGATGTGGTCTACCTTGACTTCAGCAAAGCATTTGACACAGTCTCCCACAGCATCCTCACAGCTAAATTGAGGAAGTGTGGTCTGGATGATCAGGTAGTGAGGTGGACTGTGAACTGGCTGAAGGAGAGAAGCCAGAGAGTTGTAGTCTATGGGGCGGAGTCTAGTTGGAGGCCTGTAACTAGTGGAGTGCCTCAAGGGTCAGTACTGGGACCAGTATTATTTAATATATTCATCAACGATTTAGATGAGGGAATTGAGTGTGCTATCAGCAAGTTTGCTGATGACACTAAGCTGGGAGGAGTGGCTGACACGCCAGAAGGCTGTGCTGCCATCCAGCGAGACCTGGACAGGCTGGAGAGCTGGGCAGGGAATAACTTGATGAAATATAACAAGGGAAAGTGTAGAGTCCTGCATCTGGGCAGGAACAACCCCAGGTTCCAGTATAGGTTGGGGAACGACCTGTTAGAGAGCAGTGTAGGGGAGAGGGACCTGGGGGTCCTAGTGGACGACAGGATGACCATGAGCCAACACTGTGCCCTTGTGGCCAAGAAGGCCAATGTCATCCTGGGGTGTATTAGAAGGGGGGTGGTTAGTAGATTGAGAGAGGTCCTCCTTCCCCTCTACCCTGCCCTGGTGAGACCGCATCTGGAATATTGTGTCCAGTTCTGGGCCCCTCAGTTCAAGAAGGACAGGGACCTGCTGGAGAGAGTCCAGCACAGGGAAACTAAGATGATTAAGGGAGTGGAGCATCTCCCTTATGAGGCAAGACTGAGGGAGCTGGGTCTCTATGGTTTAGAGAAGAGGAGACTGAGGGGTGACCTTATAAGTGTCTATAAATATATAAAGGGGGAGTGTCACAAGGATGGAGCCAGGCTCTACTCAGTGGCAAACAATGATAGGACAAGGGGTAATGGGTACAAACTGGAACACAAGAGGTTCCACTTAAACTTGAGAAGAAACTTCTTCTCAGTGAGGGTGACAGAATACTGGAACAGGCTGCCCAGGGAGGTTGTGGAGTGTCCTTCCCTGGAGACATTCAAAACCCGCCTGGACACATTCCTGTGTAACCTTATCTAGGTTTTTCTGTTCCGGCAGGGGGATTGGACTAGATGATCTTTCGAGGTCCCTTCCAATCTCTAGCATACTGTGATACTGTGATACTAGTCACTTCATCCACTGTTGGTGGTGCTGCCTCATTCTAGGTCTTTGATGCTAATGAGTAGGCATATGATGATGGCAACCAGGTGATTATGTGCTCCCCTGGAAGACAACTGAAATCTTTTTGCATATTCTGCAGCTCAGTCGAGGTCCGGGATTGAGAAGTTACCTCTTCTTCTTCCTCTTCCTCTGATTCATGTATTAATAACTCTGGTTCATATGCTGTCCCCTGTAATAAGTGCACTGGGTCTTCATCTTTCTTCAGTGCACGAATGGCTCTTTGTGGCTCTCATTTGCTTTTTCCCTTGCTTACAGGGGCAACTGATATTGGCATGGATTGGTCCTTTTGGTTTAGCTACAGTGTCTGTCACTAGGGTTGGAGTGGCTGCAGTGTCTGTCACTAGGGTTGGAGTGGCTGTTGTGTCTGTCAGCGGGGTTGGAGCAGCTGCGGTGTCTTTCACTGTGGTTGGAGTGGCCGCATTGTCTGTTGTCAGGGTTAGTGTAGCTGCTGTGCTTGGGGGTTGAGTTGCTGCATTGTCTGTAGCTTTGCTCAAGTAAAAAAGACAGCATTGCTCCAGCTACTAAGAAGGAGAAATATAACTATTACAGCTGAACCGAGAACACAAATTAAGGAAATACTTGGGGGTGGTGGAGAGAGATGATGGCAGTGTCTGTCCGCCTGGTTTCTCTGATGCAAGCTGGCATTGGCAGCTTTTCTGAGGTGGGATTGCGGGAAGCAGAGAGACTTGGCAAGAGGCAGGGGTGGAATGTCCCCAGTGAGGGGACATATCTGGTCCTGCAGAGGATAGGCAGGTGCTACACCCTGAGTTGTCATTACTAGTTGTCTCCACCCCCCGAAGGGCTAATTTTTCAAATTAACATAATTAATATTTTTAATAAAACTTATGCACCATTTGCGTTGACCCAGTGCAGTGGCAACAGCGGGGAGGAGTTGGTGTGTTTGCTGAGCAAGGGTGAAGGCCACATCCCTCTGGGGGTCTTGGGTTGATCCAGGGATGCTTTTTGCCCTGTCTCAGGCCATGGGAAGGACACGCTCATTGCTGGGAGTGGAGAAGACACCTCTGACCAGGTTCATCTGCTGCCTGCGCTGGTTCACCATAAAATCCTCAGCATGAGCTGGCTGGACACTCTGAAGTCCCATGTGCTCTGCCTGGCTCTGCAGGTGAGCAGCCTGGCATCTTGGGGGGAAGGTGTTTTTGGGGTGGTGAGAAGGACACCCCGCACCCTGTGGGGTCATCCCTCAGTGGGAGTTGCTGGCCCCCCTGTCACCATAGCTGGTTTCTGCCCTGATCCTGATGCCATGCACCTGGAGCATAACTGTTGCCTGGGTGGGAAGGGAAGAGCATCTCCAAGAAGTCAGAAGACATCAAAAAATGCTAGGGAGCAGCCCATAATAACATCTTCTGTGTCACCTCTGGGTCATGCAGGAGGAGAGCTCAAGGCAAGAAGGGTGAGAAGAAAATGCAGCATCTTGAGATGGTATTTGCCAGCAAGGTGGAGGAGTAGGAAGGCTAGTGTGGCACGGGAGTGTCAGGACACTATGTACTGGTGTTGTTGCCGCCACTTAATTCTGGGCTTCAGGCAAATCATTTAAATTCCCCTTCTTTGAAAAGAAGGAAAAGACCATCTTATCTCGCAGCAGCCTTGATGAATTTCCTCTGGCAAAACCCTCTGGAGTCTCAAAGGCAGAGACACAGCAGATGCGTGGCTTCTCCAGGAGGATGCTGCTGCCTCCTTCCAAATCACTCTCAGAAATATTTGGTATGTGCAGAGTATTCACCCCTCTGTCAGGGTGAGGTGGGTTTCCCGGCATCTCTATCCACAGGATGAGGCCACAGGCTCTGAGATAAAACATAAGTAAGGAAAGGCACTTGCTTCTGAGCAGGTCAGGGAGCACCTCCATGGAGTTTAGCCGATTGGCAGCTCAGCTTTCCAAAAGTATCCGTGCCACAGTGCTTTAATAAATGGTGATTAAATAAAACAGATTTATTTTTCTTTCCCTGTGAGCTAGTGATAGATCTAATAGATACAGAAATTTGGAACTTTCTGTATATTCCTTTCCCTCCTTCCCTATTTCTTCTCTGCTTTTTTTTTTGGAGCTGTGTTCCATCCCACAGGGCATGGTGTTACCTGAGCCATGGCTCACCAGTAAGCAGCTTCACATCCCCCCCCGCCTGCAAGACAGGGTCTGGTGTTTTGTAAGGCCATAGAGAGAAAAAAATAGGTACTACTCTGTGTAACTGCATGAGCAAGCTGAGGGAAGGAGTTGTTTGTGGGGAGAACTAAAAGGAACATTATAAGTCCATTACAGTGGCTTCCCAACACCAAAATCCCTTGGAGGGATGGTTTTCCCAGGCCCCCCTGCCCTGTCATAGAATCATAGGATCTCAGACTGGTTTGGGTTGGAAAGGACCTTAAGATCACCTAGTTCCAATCCCCTGCCACAGTCAGGAACACCTTCCACTAGACCAGGAACACCTTCCACTAGACCAGGTTGCTCCAAGCCCTGTCCAACATGACCTTGAATGCTACCAGGGATGGGGCAGCCACAGCTTCTCTGGGCAACCTGTGCCAGTGCCTCACCACCCTCACAGGGAAGAATTTCTTCCTTATATCCAACTTAAATGTCCTCTGTTCAAGTTATAACCCATTCCCCCTTGTCTTATCTCTACAGTCCCTCATGAAGAGTCCCTCTCCAGCATCCTTGTAGGCCCCATTCAGATACTGGAAGGCTGCTCTGAGGTCTCCACGCAGCTTCTCTTCTCCAGGCTGAACAGCCCAAATTTTCCCAGCCTGTCCTCTGGGATGTCCTTCTTGCTCTCTCCTCCTGGCCAGTCCAGTGAAATGCTGTCATGGTTTAAGTGCAGTCAGTAACCCACGCAGCCTGCTCGCACACTCCCCCCTTTTCTCCCCCCCTTTTCTCCCCCCCCCGCCCTTCTCCCCCCTTCTCCCAGAGGGATGGGGAGGAGAATCGAAAGAATGTGACTCCCACAGTTTGAGATAAGAACAGCCCAGTAACTAAGGTATAACACAAACCCACTACTGCTACCACCAATAATAATAATGATATGGGAAATAACAAGGGAAGAGAATATAATACCACCTGCCGATACCCAGCCCGACCGAGCAGAGAACTCGCCCTTCTGGGTAACTCTCAGTTACATCCTGCGCATGACGTGCTGTGGTATGGAATACCTCTTTGGCTAGTTTGGGTCAGGTGTCCTGTCTCTGCTTCCTCCCAGCTTCCCCTTCTCCCTGGCAGAGCATGAGACTCAGAAAGTCCTTGGTCAAACTAAGCATTTGAGCAGTAACTAAAAACACTGGTGTTATCAGTGCTGTTCCCAGGCCGAAAGTCATAAACACAGCACTGCACCAGCTACTAAGAAGGAGAAAAAATGGCTGCTACTGCTGAACCCAGGACAAATGCTGCTGCCAGATCCATGATATGCACAGTTGCTGTATCTCACCTCTCCGTCCTATTTCTTCTCATGGGCACATGCCCTGTGGGAGGCAGCAGGGGAGTGGCGGGAGGAAAACCAGCTCCGGGCCCTGGCACCCGGCACCAAGAAGCCACTGGCATCTCCCCACAGGCTGGCAGTGACCACCCCAGGACAGGAAGCCTCCATCATGGACCTGGAGAAAGCAGGTGAGGGGGAAGCTGGGATGGGGCACTCCCATGGGCACTCTGGGGGAAGGATGGGGTGGGCGCCTGGCACCTGCCAGCATGTACCAGGGGTCCTGTCCCATTTTGGGGTACACATAGCCATATGGTTGAGCTCACTGGGGTGAGGATTTTGGGTGTTGGTAGAAATCAAACACCAGCCAACTGCCATATGGCACCAGGCCACCAATGAATTAGTTGGGTGAACAGAGCCAGTGAGCACCAGAAAACCCACTGCTCCTGCCTCCCTCTTAAGGAAAATGGAACACTTGTGGAAATGCTGGCAGCATTCATGGCCATGACGGGGCAGAGAATCCCTGTAGCAACTCCTCTCCCAAGGATGCTCTTGCAGGAGGAAGGTGTTAGAGCAAGGAGGAGAGCGTTATCCATATGGGATCACCCCTGCCCAGCAGTTTAACTTGCATCCAGGGGTTGTGGCTTTGAACCTGGCTCTGCAATCAGTCCCAGCCTGGGATTAGTGTGGATGATGTGTGCAGAGCCCTGGTGCTTCATGTAATCTTGTCTGTAATCTATCCCTGCATGCTCCCCAAGGGGTGAGAGCTGACATTCTTGTTAACTTTAGACATTTTGGGGTGGGTTTTGTGTGTGCTGGGTTCAAAGGGAACGTCACAGTCCCCTGCCTGAGCTGGGCTGAGCTTTCAGTGTGTAAAGAAGGAAAAACTGGTTCCTGTTGTCACTCTTCCAGGGTATCCAGCCCAAGTCAGGGAGACAAAACCCAGCGATCACTTCTGCAGGCATTGCCGGATAAGTCCCATGGCATGTAGTTAACAGCAGAGCCATGGTATGGTCCCAGCATTTCATTTTCTGTCTGCTGGCTCTTTAACTCCTTTGAGCAGTAGAAAGTCTGATTCACAGACAAAAAATATCTTGCTTCTTGTATTCAGGACATTTCCTGTAAAGCAGGCAGCATCTGCTGCAGGCAGCAAAGCAATTCCCAGCATCACCTCCTGCCTTAAAAATCTCAAGGTTTATGGTGGCAGCAGCTGAAATCCATGGCAGGCAGGGAAGGGCACCAGGCAGCCAGGATCCTGGCTGCCACTTTGCCCACCACTGTGACTCAACCCCTCACTGGGAATGAGTCAGGCCTGCTCATTTCTTCTTGGGAACTACCAAGTCATTTACGGATTCATTTGGTAGGCTCTGATGTACAGCCAGGTTGGCTTCTGTCAGCACCGGTGGCTCCATTAAATGCATGGAAAACCATGTTTAAAGTAGGAGGAGGAGGTTGGGAAGCCGAACACACAAGGATTAGGTAACATGGCTGTCCAGGGTACCCATCTAATTTTAATTTGGCTTCCATTATGTTTGTGTGTAATGATGCAGTCTTTAATAACATGATCACATCCTGGTTTTCCACCAGCACTTTCTCATTCAGTAAAAAGGATGCCAGGATGAATCAGAGACATGGTGAAGGCAGTTGTTATCTGAGTGAGGTGGCAGCACCTTGGCATGTGATAGAGCTGGGTCATGGCATGGTGGCCTGGGCAGGCACTTGGTGTTATGGCCTGGGATGCTCTGCTGGCACCAGCACATCCCTTTGGATCCCATCCCCCCTCCAGGGGCTCACCCAGCTGGACTCACGCTGTTGGTCCTGCTGACCCTGGTCAGCACCGTGGCATTCAGGATGTACCTCCTGGCACATCACTGTTCTCCATGGGACTTTTGCAAGTCCTGCTTCCTGCAGTCCCACCTCCACTGCAGCCCCTGGGATTCTCCCCATAGCCAGCATCCCCTTCCCCAGCGAAGCAGCTTAACTACAGAACCAGTTTTCACCAGCTTAGTTTCATAGGTTGTAAAAAGATAGCATTATTTTTAACCACAGAGTGTGTCTGTCACCCAAAAATGACATTGTCTTTAACCACAGAGTGTGTCTGTTTGAGTCATGGTATTTCAAACCCTTTGTTTTGTTCCCTTAGTAACTTAGACCCAGCCCCAGTATTGCAAAGCCTTAATATTGCAAAGCCCAGCCCCAATATGTGAAAACAACACTGTTTCTCTCCCAGTGAGCACTAAGGGGCTCTTCATAGAATCGCAGAATCCCAGACTGGTTTGGGTTGGAAGGGACCCTAAAGCTCAACCAGTTCCAATCCCCTGCCACGAGCAGGGACACCTTCCACTAGACCAGGTTGCTCCAAGCCCCATCCAACCTGGCCTTGAACACTGCCAGGGATGGGGCAGCCACAGCTTCTCTGGGCAACCTGTGCCAGTGCCTCACCTCCCTCAAAGGAAAGATCTTCTGCCTAAGAGGTCATCTCAGTTTCTCTTCTGTCAGGTTAAAGCCATTCCCCCTTGTCCTGTCCCTACAGCCCTTGTCCAAAGCCCCTCTCCAGCTTTCTTGTCAGCCCTTGTCAGGTGATGGAAGCTTCTCTAAAAGGTCTCCCCAGAGCCTTCTCTTCTCCAGGATGAACAAGCCCAGCTCTCTCAGCCTTTCTCCAAAGCAGAGCTGCTCCAGCCCTCAGAGCATCTGATCCATATCCCTCTGATCCATGTCTCCTGGCTGGGCAAGGAGAGCTAGACTGGCACCTATTGGTGCCTAGTGAGTGCCCTGCAAATGTCACCCATCCCTCTGCCCTGTGCACGTCAGCACAGCATGATGACTTCACAAATGAGCCACATCTCCATCCTTGGGTTCTGCATTCCCAGTACACCCAGTCTCAGGGTGCTTCTCCCACACAGTACACCATCAAGATGGTGGAGGTGGAATCAGCCAAGGCCAAATAAGCCCTGTGTGAGAGCCAGTCCCGAAACCAGTACCTGCAGGAGCAGGTGGGGGTGCAGAGTCAGGTGATGAAGGAATAGGAGCAACAGCTGCAGAGCTCCCAGCAGACAGCGGCTGAGCTCTGAGCTCAGCTCTGAGCACAAAGAACAGAAACCACCCGGCCTGGCTCCATGTGCTGCGGTGTGGTAGTGGGTGGTCACGGCTCATGACACCCCCCTTGCTCCTCTCCCACCCAGATCACGATGTACGAAGCTGATCTGGAGCGAGCCCATGGGCAGATGCTGGAGGATACACAGGTGATGGAGGAAGAGGAGAACCATGCCATTGAGGAGGTGTTTTCCCATGCCCAAGTGGAGATGAAGGCAGTGCATGAGAACCTGGCAGGTGAGGAGGGTGTGGGGGGCCATTGCTTGTTGGAGTCGCGGGAGACAAGCCTCATGCTCTCATGGTCAGCAAGTCTC
The DNA here is from genome assembly GCF_033815535.1 of Pezoporus flaviventris. NCBI lineage: Eukaryota > Metazoa > Chordata > Aves > Psittaciformes > Psittacidae > Pezoporus > Pezoporus flaviventris. Next base: position 773,725 of record NW_026892586.1, read on the forward strand.
CTTTATTTAGCAAGATACAACCCTTTTTATAGCCTGCAGTGTTAGATACATTTCCTGCTAGGATACAGCAAAATCATTGGTCAGCCCGTGCTGACGCAGGGGCCTCCCAAGCAACCGTGACCGCCTCCTGCTTCAACATGCCTCGACATGTCCCGGCTTGTCCCAGCTTGCCCAAGCATTACCGTGGCGCTATCTCAGCAAGATACCGTGGCGCTATCTCAGCAAGATACCGTGGCGCCACCTTCAGCAAGATGTACATCCTGTTTCTTGAGCAACTCAGGGTGAACATTAACCACAAGATTACCGTAGCCTTGAGGCCTATATTTCCACCAGCTGCACAGTATCATGACCTCTGTTACTTAGCCATTCTGTTGTTAAGCTCTCTACAATTGCTGGGGTGTTGTGCCACATGCCCCTCACCCTGCCTCCTGCCTGCAGGCATCTGGACCAACCTGCTGACACTGCAGCCAGCGCTGTGCACCCTCACCCACGACTACAACAGCCTGAAGCAGGTCTGAGACTTCCCCCTGCTCCTCCAGGAGACCCTGCGAAGTGCCAGGGCCAAGGTGAGACCCTCCCATCCCCAGGGCTACCACCCCATGCCAGTGGAGATGCTGGGGGGGGGGGGTGTCACTGAGCCACTGGTCTCCATACCCCCCAGATCAGCCAGGCCATCGAGGAGGTGCACATCACCAACCAGGAGCTGCTGTTTGCAAGTACCGCCATGAGCTGCAGCTCCACAAGAAGTGCTACAATGAGATGTTGCAGCTCAAAGGTGAGCACCCTGAGGGGGGGACAGGGGAGCACCACTCCACTGCACCCCAGCAACATGGCTTGGGTGCTCTGCATCCCTCTAAGATGCTTGGGTTGGCGACGAGCTGTGTTGGTCAGCATCATTCAGCCTGCTCAGTGTTTGACGGTGACAGGGGGTGGCAGCAGAATGTGCCGGGGCTGACACCATCCCTGCAACCCCCTTCTCCAAGGAAACATCTGTGTTTTCAGGCAAGTCCTCCCCATCACGAAAGAGGATGGTGAGGGTGTGGAAGCAGCCAACACAGTGACCTTTGATGCTGATGATGACACCGTCCTGCACCTCCTGCACAAGGGGAAGCTGGTGTCCTTTGAGCTGGATAAGGTCTTCCCCCTGCAAGCATCCCAGGAGGAGGTGGGTGCTGCCATCCATGCTGCTGGTGTGATGGGAGAGACACAGCCATCTTCTGACATCCTCCAGTTCCCCCCCAGGTCTTTCAGGAGGTTCAAGCCCTGGTCACCTCCTGCATTGATGGCTACAACATCTGCATCTTCGCCTATGGGCAGACAGGAGCAGGAAAAACCTACACGATGGAGGTGAATTTGCCTGGCTTTGCTTCCCTCTGCTTCCTCAGCTTCCCATCACATGGTGCCCAGTCTCAGCACCCTCCCCTAACCAGGCTGGTGACCAGCTTGGACCTGGTGTGATGGTCACTGCTGCTGCCAAGGGGTTTGTGCAGCCCTCCACCCCCCCCCCCCCCCCCCCCCGGCTTTGCTTCTTCTCAGGAAAAAAGTGCAGAAGAGGGTGACACGTCCTCCTCACATTTCTCACCCCAATCCATCAGGGAACAGCAGAAAACACAGGGATCAACTAGCAGGCCCTGTAGCTCCTCTTCTCTGAGGTGCAGAGCAAAGCAGCTGACTGGGACTATGCCATCAGCATCAGCACTGCCAGGATCTATGATGAGTCCCTCAGGTACAAGCAGGGGACAAAGCTGTAATGGGTGGGCCACCTGGGCATCACCCCACACTGCTCTCTTCCTGTCCCACCAGCCCTGCCTTGGCTGTGCAGCTTATTCCTTGGACTCTGGATTTGTCTGTGCAAGGATTTATTTTTAATTTTTTAGTTGATTTTGGTACATGCTGCCCTTTCAAAGCACTCTCCCTTGAGCTCTGTTACTTAGGCTCCCAGCCCTTCCAGCACTCCCAGGCACTGATGCAGTGGCCAGGGCATCCCCCTCTCCTCCCTGCCCCTTCACCCCCCCCCCCCCCCTCCCCCGATGTTATAGTTAGAAATAACTAACTGGGAGCATGAGAAATCTTTTGCTCCCCAGCCCAGCCGTAGGCAGGAGGCGCCTGGATGAGGCTGGGAATTCAGCCATATGAATAATAGGGATGGCAATAAGTACTAGGTCTGGGTTGGGTGGTAGTTGGGCAGATGGGGAGTCAAGAGCCAAGGGCTGTGACTGGGATGTGAAGCCATCCTGGAAGGATCCAGCTGATTCGGCAGCCTGGGCACACAGCTCTGTGAAATGAGTGGTTGTGTGCTGGAGGGGGCCCAGCACCTGTCACTTCCCCGGGATGGTAATGGCTATAATGGGTACCCCTTCACCCAGGGACCTGCTGGGGAAGGAGCCACAGGAGAAGCTGGAGATCAAGCTGTGTCCCAATGGCAGCAGGCAGCTCTATGCGCCAGGGCTGACCAAGTTCAGGGTGCAGTGTGGAGGACATCAACAAGGTGCAGGGGTGTGTGGGGAGGCACCAAGGGCACAATCACAGAGTCACAGACTGGTTTGGGTTGGAAGGGACCCTAAAGCTAATCCAGTTCCAATCCCCTGCCACAAGTAGAGACACCTTCCACTAGACCAGGTTGCTCCAAGCCCCATCCAACCTGGCCTTAAACACTGCCAGGGATGGGGCAACCATTGGGGGGTTCTGTGGTTTGTGACCTCCAGATTTGGGAGTATTTCTGAAGCACTGGGGATCAACAAAGATTAAAATAGGTCCCTGGGTGTGATGTGATGGTCACTGTCCCTTGGGGTGACCCACAAAGGGTTAAAAATAAAAGCGTGGGGGCCAGGTGGCTCCTAAAGGATTAGCAGGATACCAGATGTCACCACAGAGCCCTGCCTGTCACCCTCTGCCTTTCCTGCATCACCCAGGCTGAGACCTGACAGCAGTCATCATCCCAATGGACCCAGGCACCTTGTGGGGGGCTGTTGCCCGGGTTACAGGGTGTTTGTGGTGGGTTTGGGGCAGTTTGGCCTCACCCACCCCCACCCCACCCCATCTCCCTGGATTCCCCCAGGTCTTCAAGTTTGGCCATGTCAACCGTGCGACAGAATGCACTAACTTGAACGAGCACAGCTCCCACTCCCATGCCCTCCTCATCGTCACTGTCTGCAGGCTTGACTGCAGCACAGGGCTGCACACCACAGGTGGGTCCCAGCCACAAGACCCTCACTGGGCATCTGGGCCACAGTGTCCCCAAGGGGGTGTGTGGGGCTGGACACTGATGGCAGCCATGGCCAGGGGATGTTTGCTGTGTGTCCCCAGGGAAGCTGAACCTGGTGGACCTGGCTGGATTGGAGTGTGTGGGGCAGTCAGGCACAGAGGGCAGCTGGCTCCGTGAGGGGCAGCACATCAACAACTCCCTCTCGGAGCTGGGGGACGTAATTTATGCCCTGTGCTCCCAGCAGGGCCACATGCCATTCTGCAACTCCAAGCTGACCTACCTGCTGCAGGACTCAGTGGCAACAGCAAGACCCTCATGATGGTCCAGGTAGGGGCTGAGCACTCAGTGATTGTCAGTAGCAGCGTAGGGTGGGGGGATGGCTTTGGTCTCTGCTATGGGAAGCAGGAGGGCTGTTGGTGGCAGGAGCTGGGCTGGAGTGGGACAGGGCTTGGCTTTGGGGTCTGCAAGCACAGGGCCAGGGGAAGTTCTGTCCTCATCTCTGCACCCCAGACAAGGCTGAGGGATGGGGGATGAACTTGGAGGGCCATGCTCCTGCCCTCCCTGCCTGCACATGGGTACGGGCTCTATGCGCACGATGTCTTTGTATGTTGGTATCTCCCCATCCCCTCTCCTGCTGGGAGGATGTTCGACTCTGGCAGTCCCTCCATCCTTGCCCTGTGATTGCCCCCTGCCACCTGCCACAGCTTTTCCTGGCTGTCCCTCAAGCCAGGGGCAGTTGGTGATAGGGGATCCGATCAGATCACATGGAGCTAGCCCGGGTGTGGATGGACAGGGCTATCTTGGGAGCGGCAAGTTAATAATAATCTGGCTGGGGCATGGCCTGGTGTGTTGGCTGGAGCAGGAGGGCAGCCCTGAGGGTGCAGACAGCTGGTGGGTGACTTTCTGCCCACAGGTCTCCCCCACCAAGAAGAACACTAGTGAGACGCTGTGCTCCCTCAAGTTTGCTGAGAGGGTTCACTCCTTGGAGCTGGGTCCAGTTTCTCACAAGGCTGAGCTGGGCTCCTGGCCCAGCCAGGAGCATCTAGAGGTAACCAAGGGGCCGCTGGTACTCATCCTCTTCCTTTTCACTCCTGGGGGGGGGGGGGGCGGGTGTCCTCCTGTTTTGCCCCCATGCATGGCCCCAAAGCTGTTTGCTGTTGGATGTACCCCTAGAGCCACCTCCATTAGGGACCATCACCTGGTGGGGCACAGGCTGTCCCCAAGCAGTGGCATCCAGCTGATGCTGCCACTTTGGCTCTTCCAAGCTGTTTAACACCAGCCCCATGATACCCCAGAGCACATTTGGACACCACATTGCCCATGAGCCCATGCCTGTTTCTTCCCTCTGGGACTGGCACAGGTTGACCCTGGGGCCGTACCCCATCATCTCCACCCAGGGTGACTCTCCAGGGACTACAGCACCCCCCAGCTGGGGCCATGTGTCCCCCAGCCTGGGGCAGCTCTCCATCTACACCACCTCCATCTGCAGGAAGCTCCAGCCCTCAGGTGAGTGGTGGGACACCCCAGCTTTGCTCTGCACCCTGGGTACCCCACCAGGGTCCATCATCATTATCAGAGGCTCCTGCCCCCAGCCTCATCCCAGCCAGGCACTGGCAGGCAAAGCCAGTGGGGGGGGGGAGCTAGATGATTTGTGATCAGCTCATTAACTAGTGGCTAGTTCACACTTCCCCAAGAGTGCCCTGGTGTGAACCCACAGCCTGGGGTGCCCATGGGCTGAACCTTTTTCCCTTCGGTTTTAGGCTGAATTAAGGGCAGCCGCAGATGCCAGGTGAGTGCCTACAGCTGGGAGCCAGTGGAGGGCTCTGCTTGGCCCCGCACAGGGCAGGGCAGGAGCGCTGGGCTCTGCCACTTGCAGGGATGCTCATGGGATGCTTGTGAGACCAGCACAACGCAGCACCCACTGGAATGCTGCCGATGGGGCCACTGCAGTAATGGCCATGCCCACTGTGACCCGCGTGTCTCTTCCCACAGGGAAACTGAAGATGGTGCCCCTGTGACATGTGCCAGCCCTGGCCCCCAAACCTGCTGCAGGACCGGGCCACTCATGGGCACTACTGAGACCCAGCTGCTCAGAGACATGAAGGCTTTGGTTCCTGTTCCCTTGCCA
>NW_026892587.1:0-25000 GCF_033815535.1 Pezoporus flaviventris
TAACTTCTGGCTTCTGCTCCCAAGATCCGAAGAGCCGGAGGGAAAGCATGTGCTGGGCATCTTCAGCACACAGTCAGCCTTTGCAACGGTGTCACCATCATTGCTGTCGCTCCTCGCATTCATACCTAAAGGTCCATTTGAATGCACCCTCTTCGGAGCTTGCTCTCGGCTGCCCAGCAGCACAGTGAGTAGAGCACGAACGGTTGCCGTCTGCTAGCACAGTCGAAGAGCCAGGAGGGAAAGCATGTGCTGGGCATCTTCAGCACACAGTTAGCTTTGCAACGGTGTCACCATCATTGCTGTCGCTCCTCGGTTTCATACCTAAAAGTCCACTCGAATGCAACCTCTACGGAGCTTGCTCTGAGCTGCCAAGTAGCACAGCGATTACGCACGAACGTCTGGCCTCTGCTCCCAGAGCCGAAGAGCCAGGAGGGAAAGCATGTGCTGGGCATCTTCAGCACACAGTCAGCTTTGCAACGGTGTCACCATCATTGCTGTCGCTCCTCGCTTTCATACTTTAAAGTCCATTTGAGTGCAACCTCTCCGAAGCTTGTTCTCGGCTGCCCAGAGGCAGAACGGTTAGTGCACGAACGTCTGGCTTCTGCTCCCAGATCCGAAGAGCCAGGAGGGAAAGCATGTGCTGGGCATCTTCAGCACACAGTCAGCTTTGCAACGGTGTCACCACCATTGCTGTCGCTCCTCGCTTTCATACCTAAACGTCCATTTGAATGCACCCTCTTCGGAGCTTGCTCTCGGTTGCCCAGCAGCACAGTGAGTAGAGCACGAACGGTTGCCGTCTGCTAGCACAGTGGAGGAGCCAGGAGGGAAAGCATGTGCTGGGCATCTTCAGCACACAGTCAGCTTTGCAACGGTGCCACCATCATTGCTGTCGCTCCCTCGCTTTCATACCTAAACGTCCATTTGAATGCACCCTCTTCGGAGCTTTCTCTCGGCTGCCGAGCAGCACTGTGAGTAGAGCACGAACGGTTGCCGTCTGCTGCCAGAGCCGAAGAGCCAGGAGGGAAAGCATGTGCTGGGCATCTTCAGCACACAGTCAGCTTTGCAACGGTGTCACCATCATTGCTGTCGCTCCTCGGTGTCATACCTAAACGTCCATTTGAATGCACCCTCTTCGGAGCTTGCTCTCGGCTGCCAAGCAGCACAGTGAGTAGAGCACGAACAGTTGCCGTCTGCTCCCACAGTCGAAGAGCCAGGAGGGAAAGCTGGTGCTCAGAATCTTCTGCACACAGTCAGCTTTGCAACAGTGCCTCCATCATTGCTGTCGCTCCTCACTTTCATACCGAGAAGTTCATTTGAATCCAACTTCTCTGCTCGTTGCACTTGGCTGCCCAGCAGCAAAGTCAGTAGAACACGAACGTCTGGCCTCTGCTCTCAGAGCCGAAGAGCCAGGAGGGAAAGCATGTGCTGGGCATCTTCAGCACACAGTCAGCTTTGCAACGGTGTCACCATCATTGCTGTCGCTCCTCGCTTTCATACCTAAAGGTCCATTTGAATGCACCCTCTTCGGAGCTTGCTCTCGGCTGCCCAGCAGCACAGTGAGTAGAGCACGAACGGTTGCCGTCTGCTCCCACAGTCGAAGAGCCAGGAGGGAAAGCATGTGCTGGGCATCTTCAGCACACAGTAAGCTTTGCAACGGTGTCACCATCATTGCTGTCGCTCTTCGCTTTCATACCTAAAAGTCCCCTCGAATGCAACCTCTACGGAGCTTGCTCTGAGCTGCCAAGTAGCACAGCGATTAGAGCACGAACGTCTGGCCTCTGCTCCCAGAGCCGAAGAGCCAGGAGGGAAAGCATGTGCTGGGCATCTTCAGCACACAGTCAGCTTTGCAACGGTGTCACCATCATTGCTGTCACTCCTCGGTTTCATACTTAAAAGTCCATTTTGAGTGCAACCTCTCCGAAGCTTGGTCTTGGCTGCCCAGGGGCAGAACGATTAGTGCACGAACGTCTGGCTTCTGCTCCCAGATCCGAAGAGCCGGGAGGGAAAGCATGTGCTGGGCATCTTCAGCACACAGTCAGCTTTGCAACGGTGTCACCATCATTGCTGTCGCTCCTCGCTTTCATACCTAAAGGCCCATTTGAATGCACCCTCTTCGGAGCTTGCTCTCGGCTGCCCAGCTGCACAGTGTGTAGAGCACGAACAGTTGCCGTCTGCTCCCACAATCGAAGAGCCAGGAGGGAAAGCTGGTGAAAGCTTAGGGTAAGGGTCAGGGTTAGGGTTAGGGTTAGGGGCTAGAGTTAGGGGTTAGGGTTAGGGTTAGGGTTAGGGTTAGGGGTTAGGGTTAGGGTTAGGGTTAGGGTTAGGTTTAGGGTTAGGGTTAGGGTTAGGGTTAGGGTTAGGGTTGCCGTCTGCTCCCACAGTCGAAGAGCCAGGAGGGAAAGCATGTGCGGGGCATCTTCAGCACACAGTCAGCTTTTGCAACGGTGTCACCATCATTGCTGTCGCTCCTCGCTTTCCTACCTAAAGGTCCATTTGAATGCACCCTCTTCAGAGCTTGCTCTCGGCTGCCCAGCAGCACAGTGAGTAGAGCATGAACGGTTGTCGTCTGCTCCTACATTCGAAGAGCCAGGAGGGAAAGCATGTGCTGGGCATATTCAGCGCACAGTCAGCTTTGCAATGCTGTCAACATTATTGCTGTCTACTCCTCGGTTTCATACCTAAAAGTTCATTTGAATGCAACCTCTCCAAAGCTGCTTCTCAGCTGCCCAGTAGGTCAGCGATTAGTGCACGAACGTCTGGCCTCTGCTCCCAGAGCCGAAGAGCCAGGAGGGAAAGCATGTGCTGGGCATCTTCAGCACACAGTCAGCTTTGCAACGGTGTAACCATCATTGCTGTCGCTCCTCGCTTTCATACCTAAACGTCCATTTGAAAGCACCTACTTCGGAGCTTGCTCTCGGCTGCCCAGCGGCACAGTGAGTAGAGCACGAACAGTTGCCGTCTGCTCCCACAATCGAAGAGCCAGGAGGGAAAGCTGGTGCTCTGAATCTTCTGCACACAGTCAGCTTTGCAACAGTGCCTCCATCATTGCTGTCGCTCCTCACTCTCATGCCGAGAAGTTCATTTGAATCCAACTTCTCTGCTCGTTGCTCTTGGCTGCCCAGCAGCACAATCAGTAGAGCACGAACGTCTGGCCTCTGCTCTCAGAGCCGAAGAGCCAGGAGGGAAAGCATGTGCTGGGCATCTTCAGCACACAGTCAGCTTTGCAACGGTGTCACCATCATTGCTGTCGCTCTTCGCTTTCATACTTCAAAGTCCATTTGAGTGCAACCTCTCCGAAGCTTGTTCTCGGCTGCCCAGGGGCAGAACGATTAGTGCACGAACGTCTGGCTTCTGCTCCCAGATCCGAAGAGCCAGGAGGGAAAGCATGTGCTGGGCATCTTCAGCACACAGTCAGCTTTGCAACGGTGTCACCATCATTGCTGTCGCTCCTCGCTTTCATACCTAAAGGTCCATTTGAATGCACCCTCTTCGGAGCTTGCTCTCGGCTGCCCAACGGCACAGCGAGTAGAGCACGAACGGTTGTCGTCTGCTCCCACAGTCGAAGAGCCAGGAGGGAAAGCATGTGCTGCGCATCTTCAGCACACAGTCAGCTTTGCAAAGCTGTCACCATTATTGCTGTCACTCCTCGGTTTCATACCTAAAAGTACATTTGAATGCAACCTCTCCAAAGCTGCTTCTCGGCTGCCCAGTAGCTCAGCGATTAGTGCACGAACGTCTGCCCTCTGCTCCCAGAGCCGAAGAGCCAGGAGGAAAGCATGTGCTGGGCATCTTCAGCACACAGTCAGCTTTGCAACGGTGTCACCGTCATTGCTGTCGCTCCTCGCTTTCATACCTAAAGGTCCATTTGAATGCACCCTCTTCGGAGCTTGCTCTCGGCTGCCCAGCTGCACAGTGAGTAGAGCACGAACAGTTGCCGTCTGCTCCCACAGTCGAAGAGCCAGGAGGGAAAGCTGGTGAAAGCTTAGGGTTAGGGTTAGGGTTAGGGTTAGGGTTATGGTTAGGTTTAGGGTTAGGGTTAGGTTTAGGGTTAGGGGTAAGGTTAGGGTTAGGGTTAGGGTTAGGGGTTAGGGTTAGGGTTAGGGTTAGGGTTAGGGTTGCCGTCTGCTCCCACAGTCGAAGAGCCAGGAGGGAAAGCATGTGCGGGGCATCTTCAGCACACAGTCAGCTTTGCAATGCTGTCACCATTATTGCTGTCACTCCTCGGTTTCATACCTAAAAGTACATTTGAATGCAACCTCTCCAAAGCTGCTTCTCAGCTGCCCAGTAGCACAGCGATTAGTGCACGAACTGCTGGCTTCTGCACCCAGATCTGAAGAGCCGGGAGGGAAAGCATGTGCTGGGCATCTTCAGCACACAGTCAGCTTTGCAACGGTGTCACCACCATTGCAGTCGCTCCTCGCTTTCATACCTAAACGTCCATTTGAATGCACCCTCTTCGGAGCTTGCTCTCGGTTGCAAAGCAGCACAGTGAGTAGAGCACGAACGGTTGCCGTCTGCTAGCACAGTGGAGGAGCCAGGAGGGAAAGCATGTGCTGGGCATCTTCAGCACACAGTCAGCTTTGCAACGGTGCCACCATCATAGCTGTCGCTCCTCGCTTTCATACCTAAACGTCCATTTGAATGCACCCTCTTCGGAGCTTTCTCTCGGCTGCCGAGCAGCACTGTGAGTAGAGCACGAACGGTTGCCGTCTGCTGCCAGAGCCGAAGAGCAAGGAGGGAAAGCATGTGCTGGGCATCTTCAGCACACAGTCAGCTTTGCAACGGTGTCACCATCATTGCTGTCGCTCCTCGCTTTCATACCTAAACGTCCATTTGAAAGCACCCTCTTCGGAGCTTGCTCTCGGCTGCCCAGCAGCACAGTGAGTAGAGCACGAACGGTTGCCGTCTGCTCCCACAGTCGAAGAGCCAGGAGGGAAAGCATGTGCTGGGCATCTTCAGCACACAGTCAGCTTTGCAACGGTGTCACCATCATTGCTGTCGCTCCTCGGTGTCATACCTAAACGTCCATTTGAATGCACCCTCTTCGGAGCTTGCTCTCGGCTGCCAAGCAGCACAGTGAGTAGAGCACGAACAGTTGCCGTCTGCTCCCACAATCGAAGAGCCAGGAGGGAAAGTTGGTGCTCTGAATCTTCTGCACACAGTCAGCTTTGCAACAGTGCCTCCATCATTGCTGTCGCTCCTCACTTTCATACCGAGAAGTTCATTTGAATCCAACTTCTCTGCTCGTTGCACTTGGCTGCCCAGCAGCACAGTCAGTAGAACACGAACGTCTGGCCTCTGCTCTCAGAGCCGAAGAGCCAGGAGGGAAAGCATGTGCTGGGCATCTTCAGCACACAGTCAGCTTTGCAACGGTGTCACCATCATTGCTGTCGCTCCTCGCTTTCATACCTAAAGGTCCATTTGAATGCACCCTCTTCGGAGCTTGCTCTCGGCTGCCCAGCAGCACAGTGAGTAGAGCACGAACGGCTGCCGCCTGCTCCCACAGTCGAAGAGCCAGGAGGGAAAGCATGTGCTGGGCATCTTCAGCACACAGTCAGCTTTGCAACGGTGTCACCATCATTGCTGTCGCTCCTCACTTTCATACCTAAAAGTCCACTCGAATGCAACCTCTACGGAGCTTGCTATGAGCTGCCAAGTAGCACAGCGATTAGAGCACGAACGTCTGGCCTCTGCTCCCAGAGCCGAAGAGCCAGGGAGGGAAAGCATGTGCTGGGCATCTTCAGCACACAGTCAGCTTTGCAACGGTGTCACCATCATTGCTGTCGCTCCTCGCTTTCATACCTAAAGACCCATTTGAATGCACCCTCTTCGGAGCTTGCTCTCGGCTGCCCAGCTGCACAGTGAGTAGAGCACGAACAGTTGCCGTCTGCTCCCACAATCGAAGAGCCAGGAGGGAAAGCTGGTGAAAGCTTAGGGTAAGGGTTAGGGTAGGGTTAGGGTTAGGGTTAGGGTTAGGGGTTAGAGTCAGGGGTTAGGGTTAGGGTTAGGGTTAGGGTTAGGGTTAGGTGTTAGGGTTCGGGTTAGGGTTATGGTTAGGTTTAGGGTTAGGGTTAGGGTTAGGGTTAGGGTTAGGGTTGCCGCCTGCTCCCACAGTCGAAGAGCCAGGAGGGAAAGCATGTGCGGGGCATCTTCAGCACACAGTCAGCTTTGCAATGCTGTCACCATTATTGCTGTCACTCCTCGGTTTCATACCTAAAAGTACATTTGAATGCAGCCTCTCCAAAGCTGCTTCTCAGGTGCCCAGTAGCACAGCGATTAGTGCACGAACGTCTGGCTTCTGCCCCCAGATCCGAAGAGCCGGGAGTGAAAGCATGTCCTGTGCATCTTCTGCACACAGTCAGCGTTGAAACGGTGTCACCATCATTGCTGTCGCTCCTCGGTTTCATATGTAAAAGTCCATTTGATTGCAATGTCTCCAAATCTTGTTCTCGGCTGCCCAGGGGCACAGTGATTACTGCATGAACGTCTGGCCTCTGCTCTTAGAGCCGAAGAGCCAGGATGGAAAACATGTGCTGGGCATCTTCAGCACACAGTCAGCTTTGCAACGGTGTCACCATCATTGCTGTCGCTCCTCGCTTTCATACCTAAACGTCCATTTGAATGCACCCTCTTCGGAGCTTGCTCTCGGCTGCCCAGCAGCACAGTGAGTGGAGCACGAACGGTTGCCGTCTGCTGCCACAGCCGAAGAGCCGGGAGGGAAAGCATGTGCTGGGCATCTTCAGCACACAGTCAGCTTTGCAACGGTGTCACCATCATTGCTGTCGCTCCTCGGTGTCATACCTAAGGGTCCATACCTAAAGGTACATTTGAATGGCACCCTCTTCGGAGCTTGCTCTCGGCTGCCCAGCAGCACAGTGAGTAGAGCACGAACAGTTGCCGTCTGCTCCCACAATCGAAGAGCCCAGGAGGGAAAGCTTGTGAAAGCTTAGGGTTAGGGTTAGGGTTAGGGTTAGGGTTAGGGTTAGGGGTTAGGGTTAGGGGTTAGGGTTAGGGTTAGGGTTAGGGTTAGCTGTTAGGGTTAGGGTTAGGGTTATGGTTAGGTTTAGGGTTAGGGTTAGGGTTAGGGGTAGGTTTAGGGTTAGGGTTAGGGTTAGGGTTAGGGTTAGGGTTAGGGTTGCCGTCTGCTCCCACAGTCGAAGAGCCAGGAGGGAAAGCATGTGCGGGTCATCTTCAGCACACAGTCAGCTTTGCAATGCTGTCACCATTATTGCTGTCACTCCTCGGTTTCATACCTAAAAGTACATTTGAATGCAACCTCTCCAAAGCTGCTTCTCAGCTGCCCAGTATCACAGCGATTAGTGCACGAACTTCTGGCTTCTGCTCCCAGATCCGAAGAGCCAGGAGGGAAAGCATGTGCTGGGCATCTTCAGCACACAGTCAGCTTGGCAACGGTGTCACCATCATTGCTGTCGCTCCCGCTTTCATACCTAAAGGTCCATTTGAATGCACCCTCTTCGGAGCTTGCTCTCGGCTGCCCAGCAGCTCAGTGAGTAGAGCACGAACGGTTGCTGTCTGCTAGCACAGTGGGAGGAGCCAGGAGGGAGAGCATGTGCTGGGCATCTTCTGCACACAGTCAGCTTTGCAACAGTGCCTCCATCATTGCTGACGCTTTTCGCTTTCATACCTAGAAGTTCATTTGAATCCACCTTCTCCGCTCATTGCTCTTGGCTGTCCAGCGGCACAGTCAGTAGAGCACGAACGCCTGGCCTCTGCTCCCAGAGCCGAAGAGCCAGGAGGGAAAGCATGTGCTGGGCATCTTCAGCACACAGTCAGCTTTTCAATGCTGTCACCATTATTGCTGTCACTCCTCGGTTTCATACCTAAAAGTACATTTGAATGCACCCTCTTCGGAGCTTGCTCTTGGCTGCCCACCAGCACAGTGGGTAGAGCACGAACGGTTGCCGTCTGCTGCCAGAGCCAAAGAGCCCGGAGGGAAAGCATGTGCTGGGCATCTTCAGCACACAGTCAGCTTTGCAACGGTGTCACCATCATTGCTGTCGCTCCTCGCTTTCATACCTAAAGGTCCATTTGAATGCACCCTCTTCAGAGCTTGCTCTCGGCTGCCCAGCAGCACAGTGAGTAGAGCACGAACAGTTGCGTCTGCTCCCACAGTCGAAGAGCCAGGAGGGAAAGCTGGTTCTCTGAATCTTCTGCACACAGTCGGCTTTGCAACGGTGTCACCATCACTGCTGTCGCTCCTCGGTTCATACTTAAAAGTCCACTCGAATGCAACCTCTACGAGCTTGCTATGAGCTGCCCTGTAGCACAGCGATTAGAGCACGAACGTCTGGCCTCTGCTCCCAGAGCCGAAGAGCCAGGAGGGAAAGCATGTGCTGGGCATCTTCAGCACACAGTCAGCTTTGCAACGGTGTCACCATCACTGCTGTCGCTCCTCGGTTTCATACTTAAAAGTCCACTCGAATGCAATCTCTACGGAGCTTGCTATGAGCTGCCCTGTAGCACAGCGATTAGAGCACGAACGTCTGGCCTCTGCTCCCAGAGCCGAAGAGCCAGAGGGAAAGCATGTGCTGGGCATCTTCAGCACACAGTCAGCTTTGCAACGGTGTCACCATCATTGCTGTCGCTCCTCGCTTTCATACCTAAAGGTCCATTTGAATGCACCCTCTTCGGGGCTTGCTCTCGGCTGCCCAGCTGCACAGTGAGTAGAGCACGAACAGTTGCCGTCTGCTCCCACAATCGAAGAGCCAGGAGGGAAAGCTGGTGAAAGCTTAGGGTTAGGCTTACGGTTAGGGTTTAGGGTTAGGGTTAGGGGTTAGGGTTAGGGGTTAGGGTTAGGGTTAGGGTTAGGGTTAGGGGTTAGGCTTAGGGTTAGGGTTATGGTTAGGTTTAGGCTTAGGGTTAGGGTTAGGGGTAGGGTTGCCGTCTGCTCCCACAGTCGAAGAGCCAGGAGGGAAAGCATGTGCGGGGCATCTTCAGCACACAGTCAGCTTTGCAATGCTGTCACCATTATTGCTGTCACTCCTCGGTTTCATACCTAAAAGTACATTTGTATGCAACCTCTCCAAAGCTGCTTCTCAGCTGCCCAGTAGCACAGCGATTAGCGCACGAACTTCTGGCTTCTGCTCCCAGATCCGAAGAGCCGGGAGGGAAAGCATGTGCTGGGCATCTTCAGCACACAGTCAGCTTTGCAACGGTGTCACCATCATTGCTGTCGCTCCTCGCTTTCATACCTAAAGGTCCATTTTCAATGCACCCTCTTCGGAGCTTGCTCTCGGCTGCCCAGCAGCACAGTGAGTAGAGCACGAACGGTTGCCGTCTGCTAGCACAGTGGAGGAGCCAGGAGGGAAAGCATGTGCTGGGCATCTTCAGCACACAGTCAGCTTTGCAACAGTGCCTCCATCATTGCTGATGCTTTTCACTTTCATACCTAGAAGTTCATTTGAATCCACCTTCTCCGCTCATTGCTCTTGGCTGTCCAGCGGCACAGTCAGTAGAGCACGAACGTCTGGCCTCTGCTCCCAGAGCCGAAGAGCCAGGAAGGAAAGCATGTGCTGGGCATCTTCAGCACACAGTCAGGTTTGCACGGTGTCACCATCATTGCTGTCGCTCCTCGCTTTCATACCTAAAGGTCCATTTGAATGCACCCTCTTCGGAGCTTTCTCTCGGCTACCAAGCAGCACAGTGAGTAGAGCACGAACGGTTGCCGTCTGCTGCCAGAGCCGAAGAGGAAGGAGGGAAAGCATGTGCTGGGCATCTTCAGCACACAGTCAGCTTTGCAACGGTGTCACCATCATGGCTGTCGCTCCTTGTTGTCATAACTAAACGCCC
The DNA here is from genome assembly GCF_033815535.1 of Pezoporus flaviventris. Lineage (NCBI taxonomy): Eukaryota > Metazoa > Chordata > Aves > Psittaciformes > Psittacidae > Pezoporus > Pezoporus flaviventris. The sequence goes on from NW_026892587.1 coordinate 9,811, forward strand.
ATTTGAATGCACCCTCTTCGGAGCTTGCTCTCGGCTGCCCAGCTGCACAGTGAGTAGAGCACGAACGGTTGTCGTCTGTTCCCACAGTCGAAGAGCCAGGAGGGAAAGCATGTGCTGCGCATCTTCAGCACACAGTCAGCTTTGCAACGCTGTCACCATCATTCCTGTCGCTCCTCACCATAACCCTTAGCCCTAACCCTAACCACCAACCCTAACCCTAACCGTACCCCTAACCCTAACCCCTAACCCTAACCCCTAACCCTAACCCTAACCCCAACCCTAACCCTAACCCTAACCCTAAGCTTTCACCAGCTTTCCCTCCTGGCTCTTCGATTGTGGGAGCAGACGGCAACTGTTCGTGCTCTACTCACTGTGCAGCTGGGCAGCCGAGAGAAAGCTCCGAAGAGGTTGCATTCAAATGGACCTTTAGGTATGAAAGCGAGGAGCGACAGCAATGATGGTGACACCGTTGCAAAGCTGACTGTGTGCTGAAGATGCCCAGCACATGCTTTCCCTCCAGGCTCTTCGGCTCTGGGAGCAGAGGCCAGACGTTCATGCTCTACTGACTGTGCTGCTGGGCAGCCAAGAGCAATTGAGCAGAATTTGGATTCAAATGAACTTCTCGGTATGAAAGTGAGGAGCGACAGCAATAATGGACGCGCTGGGTCAAAGCTGACTGTGTGCAGAAGATTCAGAGCATCAGCTTTCCCTCCTGGCTCTTCGATTGTGGGAGCAGACGGCAACTGTTCGTGCTCTACTCACTGTGCAGCTGGGCAGCCGAGAGCAAGCTCCGAAGAGGGTGCATTCAAATGGACCTTTAGGTATGACACCGAGGAGCGACAGCAATGATGGTGACACCGTTGCAAAGGTGACTGTGTGCTGAAGATGCCCAGCACATGCTTTCCCTCCTGGCTCTTCGCTCTGGCAGCAGACGGCAACCGTTCGTGCTCTACACTCTGTGCTGCTCGGCAGCCGAGAGAAAGCTCCGAAGAGGGTGCATTCAAATGGACCTTTAGGTATGAAAGCGAGGAGCGACAGCAATGATGGTGACACCGTTGGAAATCTGACTGTGTGCTGAAGATGCCCAGCACATGCTTTCCTTCCTGGCTCTTCGGCTCTGGGAGCAGAGGCCAGACGTTCGTGCTCTACTGACTGTGCCGCTGGACAGCGAAGAGCAATGAGCGAGAAGGTGGATTCAAATGAACTTCTAGGTATGAAAGTGAAAAGCGTCAGCAATGATGGAGGCACTGTTGCAAAGCTGACTGTGTGCTGAAGATGCCCAGCACATGCTTTCACTCCTGGCTCCTCCACTGTGCTAGCAGACGGCAACCGTTCGTGCTCTACTCACTGTGCTGCTGGGCATCCGAGAGCAAGCTCCGAAGAGGGTGCATTCAAATGGACCTTTAGGTATGAAAGCGAGGAGTGACAGCAATGATGGTGACACCGTTGCAAAGCTGACTGTGTGCTGAAGATGCCCAGCACATGCTTTCCCTCCTGGCTCTTCGACTGTGGGGAGCAGACGGCAACCGTTCGTGCTCTACTGACTGTGCTGCTGGGCAGCCGAGAGCAAGCTCCGAAGAGGGTGCTTTCAAATGGACGTTTAGGTATGAAAGCGAGGAGCGACAGCAGTAAAGGTGACAGCATTGCAATGCTGACTGTGTGCTGAAAGATGCCAGCACATGCTTTCCTCCTGGCTCTTCGACTGTGGGAGCAGACGACAACCGTTCGTGCTCTACTCACTGTGCTGCTGGGCAGCCGAGAGCAAGCTCTGAAGAGGTGCATTCAAATGGACCTTTAGGTATGAAAGCGAGGAGCAACAGCATGATTGTGAAACCGTTGCAAAGCTGACTGTGTGCTGAAGATGCCCCGCACATGCTTTCCCTCCCGGCTCTTCGGATCTGGGAGCAGAAGCCAGACGTTCGTGCACTAATCGTGAGCTACTGGGCAGTCGAGAACAAGCTTCGGAGAGGTTGCACTCAAATGGACTTTTAAGATTGAAACCGAGGAGCGACAGCAATGATGGTGACACCGTTGCAAAGCTAACTCTGTGCTGAAGATGCCCAGCACATGCTTTCCCTCCTGGCTCATTCGGATCTGGGAGCAGAGGCCAGACGTTCATGCTCTACTGACTGTGCTGCTGGGCAGCCAAGAGCAACGAGCAGAGAAGTTGGATTCAAATGACTTCTTGGTATGAAAGTGAGGAGCGACAGCAATGATGGACGCACTGGGTCAAAGCTGACTGTGTGCAGAAGATTCAGAGCACCAGCTTTCCCTCCTGGCTCTTCGATTGTGGGATCAGACGGCAACTGTTCGTTCTCTACTCACTGTGCAGCTGGGGCAGCCGAGAGCAAGCTCCGAAGAGGGTGCATTCAAATGGACCTTTAGGTATGACACCGAGGAGCGACAGCAATGATGGTGACACCGTTGCAAAGCTGACTGTGTGTTGAAGATGCCCAGCACATGCTTTCCCTCCTGGCTCTTCGGATCTGGGAGCAGAAGCCAGACGTTCGTGCACTAATCGTTCTGCCCTGGGCAGCCGAGAACAAGCTTCGGAGAGGTTGCACTCAAATGGACTTTTAAGTATGAAACCGAGGAGCTACAGCAATGATGGTTACACCGTTGCAAAGCTGACTGTGTGGCTGAAGATGCCCAGCACATGCTTTCCCTCCTGGCTCTTCGGCTCTTTGAGCAGAGGCCCAGACGTTCGTGATCTAATCGCTGTGCTACTTGGCAGCTCAGAGCAAGCTCCGTAGAGGTTGCATTCGAGTGGACTTTTAGGTATGAAACCGAGGAGCGACAGTAATTGATGGTGACACCGTTGCAAAGCTAACTGTGTGCTGAAGATGCCCAGCACATACTTTCCCTCCTGGCTCTTCGACTGTGGGAGCAGACTGCAACCGTTCGTGCTATACTCACTGTGCTGCTGGGCAGCCGAGAGCAAGCTCCGAAGAGGGTGCATTCAAATGGACCTTTAGGTATGAAAGCGAGGAGCGACAGCAATGATGGTGACACCGTTGCAAAGCTGACTGTGTGCTGAAGATGCCAGCACATGCTTTCCGTCCTGCCTCTTCGGATCTGGGAGCAGAAGCCAGACGTTCGTGCACTAGTCGCTCTGCCCCTGGGCAGCCGAGAACAAGCTTCGGAGAGGTTGCACTCAAATGGACTTTTAAGTATGAAAGCGAGGAGCGACAGCAATGATGGTGACACCGTTGCAAAGCTGACTGTGTGCTGAAGATGCCCAGCACATGCTTTCCATCCTGGCTCTTCGGCTCTAAGGGCTGAGGCCAGACGTTCATGCACTAATCACTGTGCCCCTGGGCAGCCCGAGGGACAAGCTTTGGAGACGTTGCATTCAAATGGACTTTTACATATGAAAACCGAGGAGCGACAGCAATGATGGTGACACCGTTGCAAAGCTGACTGTGTGCGGAAGATGCCCAGCACATGCTTTCCCTCCTGGCTCTTCGGCTCTTTGAGCAGAGGCTAGACGTTCGTGCTCTAATCGCTGTGCTACTTGGCAGCTCAGAGCAAGCTCCGTAGAGGTTGCATTCGAGTGGAACTTTTAGGTATGAAACCGAGGAGCGACAGCAATGATGGTGACACCGTTGCAAAGCTAACTGTGTGCTGAAGATGCCAGCACATACTTTCCCTCCTGGCTCTTCGACTGTGGGAGCAGACGGCAACCGTTCGTGCTATACTCACTGTGCTGCTGGGGCAGCCGAGAGCAAGCTCCGAAGAGGGTGCATTCAATGGACCTTTAGGTATGAAAGCGAGGAGCGACAGCAATGATGGTGCACCGTTGCAAGCTGACTGTGTGCTGAAGATGCCCAGCACATGCTTTCCGTCCTGCCTCTTCGGATCTGGGAGCAGAAGCCAGACGTTCGTGCACTAGTCGCTCTGCCCCTGGGCAGCCGAGAACAAGCCTTCGGAGAGGTTGCACTCAAATGGACTTTTAAGTATGAAAGCGAGGAGCGACAGCAATGATGGTGGACACCGTTGCAAAGCTGACTGTGTGCTGAAGATGCCCAGCACATGCTTTCCATCCTGGCTCTTCGGCTCTAAGGGCTGAGGCCAGACGTTCATGCACTAATCACTGTGCCCCTGGGCAGCCGAGGACAAGCTTTGGAGACGTTGCATTCAAATGGACTTTTACCATATGAAACCTAGGAGCGACAGCAATGATGGTGACACCGTTGCAAAGCTGACTGTGTGCGGAAGATGCCCAGCACATGCTTTCCCTCCAGACTCTTCGGCTCTGGGAGCAGAGGCCAGACGTTCATTGCTCTACTGACTGTGCTGCTGGGCAGCCAAGAGCAACGAGCAGAGAAGTTGGATTCAAATGAACTTCTAGGTAGTGAAAGTGAGGAGCGACAGCAATGATGGACGCACTGGGTCAAAGCTGACTGTGTGCAGAAGATTCAGAGCACCAGCTTTCCCTCCTGGCTCTTCGATTGTGGGAGCAGACGGCAACTGTTCGTGCTCTACTCACTGTGCAGCTGGTCAGCTGAGAGCAAGCTCCGAAGAGGGTGCATTCAAATGGACCTTAGGGTTATGGTTAGGTTTAGAGTTAGGGTTAGGGGTAGGGGTAGGGTTAGGGTTAGGGTTACTGTTAGGGTTCCCGTCTGCTCCCCACAGTCGAAGAGCCAGGAGGGAAAGCATGTGTGGGGCATCTTCAGCACACAGTCAGCTTTGCAATGCTGTCACCATTATTGCTGTCACTACCTCGGTTCATATCTAAAAAGTACATTTGAATGCAACCTCTCCAAGCTGCTTCTCAGCTGCCCAGTAGCGCAGCGATTAGTGCACGAACTTCTGGCTTCTGCTCCCAGATCCGAAGAGCCGGGAGGGAAAGCATGTGCTGGGCATCTTCAGCACACAGTCAGCTTTGCAACGGTGTCACCATCATTGCTGTCGCTCCTCGCTTTCATACTTAAAAGTCCATTTTGAGTGCAACCATTCCGAAGCTTGTTCTCGGCTGCCCAGGGGAAGAGCGATTAGTACACGAACGTCTGGCTTCTGCTCCCAGATCCGAAGAGCCAGGAGGAAAGCATGTGCTGGGCATCTTCAGCACACAGTCAGCTTTGCAACAGTGCCTCCATCATTGCTGACGCTTTTCACTTTCATACCTAGAAGTTCATTTGAATCCACCATCTCCGCTCATTGCTCTTGCTTGTCCAGCGGCACAGTCAGTAGAGCCACGAACGTCTGGCCTCTGCTCCCAGAGCCGAAGAGCCAGGAAGGAAAGCATGTGCTGGCCATCTTCAGCACACAGTCAGCTTTGCAACGGTGTCACCATCATTGCTGTCGCTCCTCGCTTTCATACCTAAAGGTCCATTTGAATGCACCCTCTTCGGAGCTTTCTCTCGGCTGCCGAGCAGCACAGTGAGTAGAGCACGAACGGTTGCCGTCTGCTGCCAGAGCCGAAGAGCCAGGAGGGAAAGCATGTGCTGGGCATCTTCAGCACACAGTCAGCTTTGCAAGGGTGTCACCATTATTGCAGTCACTCCTCGGTTTCATACCTAAAATTACATTTGAATGCAACCTCTCCAAAGGCTGCTTCTCCGCTGCCCAGTAGCACAGCGATTAGTGCACGAACTTCTGGCCTCTGCTCCCAGATCCGAAGAGCCGGGAGGGAAAGCATGTGCTGGGCATCCTTCAGCACACAGTCAGCTTTGCAACGGTGTCACCATCATTGCTGTCGCTCCTCGGTGTCATACCTAAAGGTCCATTTGAATGCACCCTCTTCGGAGCTTGCTCTCGGCTGCCCAGCAGCACAGTGAGTAGAGCACGAACAGTTGCCGTCTGCTCCCACAGTCGAAGAGCTAGGAGGGAAAGCTGGTGAAAGCTTAGGGTTAGGGTTAGGTTAGGGTTAGGGTTAGGGTTAGGGTTATGGTTAGGTTTAGGGTTAGGGTTAGGGGTAAGGTTAGGGTTAGGGTTATGGTTAGGTTTAGGGTTAGGTTTAGGGTTAGGGTTAGGGTTAGGGTTGCCGTCTGCTCCCACAGTCGAAGAGCCAGGAGGGAAAGCATGTGCGGGGCATCTTCAGCACACAGTCAGCTTTGCAATGCTGTCACCATTATTGCTGTCACTCCTCGGTGTCATACCTAAAAGTACATTTGAATGCAACCTCTCCAAAGCTGCTTCTCAGCTGCCCAGTAGCACAGCGATTAGTGCAAGAACTGCTGGCTTCTGCACCCAGATCTGAAGAGCCGGGAAAGAAAGCATGTGCTGGGCATCTTCACCACACAGTCAGCTTTTGCAACGGTGTCAGCACCATTGCTGTCGCTCCTTGCTTTCATACCTAAACGTCCATTTGAATGCACCCTCTTCGGAGCTTGCTCTCGGTTGCCCAGCAGCACAGTGAGTAGAGCACGAACGGTTGCCGTCTGCTAGCACAGTGGAGGAGCCAGGAGGGAAAGCATGTGCTGGGCATCTTCAGCACACAGTCAGCTTTGCAACGGTGCCACCATCATAGCTGTCGCTCCTCGCTTTCATACCTAAACGTCCATTTGAATGCACCCTCTTCGGAGCTTTCTCTCGGCTGCCGAGCAGCACTGTGAGTAGAGCACGAACGGTTGCCGTCTGCTGCCAGAGCCGAAGAGCCAGGAGGGAAAGCATGTGCTGGGCATCTTCAGCACACAGTCAGCTTTGCAACGGTGTCACCATCATTGCTGTCGCTCCTCGCTTTCATACCTAAACGTCCATTTGAAAGCACCCTCTTCGGAGCTTGCTCTCGGCTGCCCAGCAGCACAGTGAGTAGAGCACGAACGGTTGCCGTCTGCTCCCACAGTCGAAGAGCCAGGAGGGAAAGCATGTGCTGGGCATCTTCAGCACACAGTCAGCTTTGGCAACGGTGTCACCATCATTGCTGTCGCTCCTCGGTGTCATACCTAAAGGTCCATTTGAATGCAACCTCTTCGGAGCTTGCTCTCGGCTGCCCAGCGGCACAGTGAGTAGAGCACGAACAGTTGCCGTCTGCTCCCACAATCGAAGAGCCAGGAGGGAAAGCTGGTGCTCCGAATCTTCTGCACACAGTCAGCTTGCAACAGTGCCTCCATCATTGCTGTCGCTCCCCACTGTCATGCCGAGAAGTTCATTTGAATCCAACTTCTCTGCTCGTTGCTCTTGGCTGCCCAGCAGCACAGTCAGTAGAGCACAAACGTCTGGCCTCTGCTCTCAGAGCCGAAGAGCCAGGAGGGAAAACATGTGCTGGGCATCTTCAGCACACAGTCAGCTTTGCAACGGTGTCACCATCATTGCTGTCGCTCTTCGCTTTCATACTTAAAAGTCTATTTGAGTGCAACCTCTCCGAAGCTTGTTCTCGGCTGCCCAGGGGCAGAACGATTACTGCACGAACGTCTGGCTTCTGCTCCCAGATCCGAAGAGCCAGGAGGGAAAGCATGTGCTGGGCATCTTCAGCACACAGTCAGCTTTGCAACGGTGTCACCATCATTGCTGTCGCTCCTCGCTTTCATACCTAAACGTCCATTTGAAAGCACCCTCTTCGGAGCTTGCTCTCGGCTGCCCAGCAGCACAGTGAGTAGAGCACGAACGGTTGCCGTCTGCTACCACAGTCGAAGAGCCAGGAGGGAAAGCATGTGCTGGGCATCTTCAGCACACAGTCAGCTTTGCAACGGTGTCACCATCATTGGTGTCGCTCCTCGGTGTCATACCTAAACGTCCATTTGAATACACCCTCTTCGGAGCTTGCTCTCGGCTGCCAAGCAGCAGAGTGAGTAGAGCACGAACAGTTGCCGTCTGCTCCCACAATCGAAGAGCCAGGAGGGAAAGCTGGTGCTCTGAATCTTCTGCACACAGTCAGCTTTGCAACAGTGCCTCCATCATTGCTGTCGCTCCTCACTTTCATACCGAGAAGTTCATTTGAATCCAACTTCTCTGCTCGTTGCACTTGGCTGCCCAGCAGCACAGTCAGTAGAACACGAACGTCTGGCCTCTGCTCTCAGAGTCGAAGAGCCAGGAGGGAAAGCATGTGATGGGCATCTTCAGCACACAGTCAGCTTTGCAACGGTGTCACCATCATTGCTGTCGCTCCTCGCTTTCATACCTAAAGGTCCATTTGAATGCACCCTCTTCGGAGCTTGCTCTCGGCTGCCCAGCAGCACAGTGAGTAGAGCACGAACGGTTGCCGTCTGCTCCCACAGTCGAAGAGCCAGGAGGGAAAGCATGTGCTGGGCATCTTCAGCACACAGTCAGCTTTGCAACGGTGTCACCATCATTGCTGTCGCTCCTCGCTTTCATACCTAAAAGTCCACTCGAATGCAACCTCTACGGAGCTTGCTCTGAGCTGCCAAGTAGCTCAGCAATTAGAGCACGAACGTCTGGCCTCTGCTCCCAGAGCCGAAGAGCCAGGAGGGAAAGCATGTGCTGGGCATCTTCAGCACACAGTCAGCTTTGCAACGGTGTCACCATCATTGCTGTCACTCCTCGGTTTCATACTTAAAAGTCCATTTGAGTGCAACCTCTCCGAAGCTTGTTCTTGGCTGCCCAGGGGCAGAACGATTAGTGCACGAACGTCTGGCTTCTGCTCCCAGATCCGAAGAGCCAGGAGGGAAAGCATGTGCTGGGCATCTTCAGCACACAGTCAGCTTTGCAACGGTGTCACCATCATTGCTGTCGCTCCTCGCTTTCATACCTAAAGGCCCATTTGAATGCACCCTCTTCGGAGCTTGCTCTCGGCTGCCCAGCTGCACAGTGAGTAGAGCACGAACAGTTGCCGTCTGCTCCCACAATCGAAGAGCCAGGAGGGAAAGCTGGTGAAAGCTTAGGGTAAGGGTTAGGGTTAGGGTTAGGGTTAGGGTTAGGGGTTAGAGTTAGGGGTTAGGGTTAGGGTTAGGGTTAGGTTTAGGGGTTAGGGTTAGGGTTAGGGTTATGGTTAGGTTTAGGGTTAGGGTTAGGGTTAGGGGTAGGTTTAGGGTTAGGGTTAGTGTTAGGGTTGGGTTAGGGTTAGGGTTAGGGTTAGGGTTAGGGTTAGGGTTGCCGTCTGCTCCCACAGTCGAAGAGCCAGGAGGGAAAGCATGTGCGGGGCATCTTCAGCACACAGTCAGCTTTGCAATGCTGTCACCATTATTGCTGTCACTCCTCGGTTTCATACCTAAAAGAACATTTGAATGCAACCTCTCCAAAGCTGCTTCTCAGCTGCCCAGTAGCACAGCGATTAGTGCACGAACTTCTGGCTTCTGCTCCCAGATCCGAAGAGCCGGGAGGGAAAGCATGTGCTGGGCATCTTCAGCACACAGTCAGCTTTGCAACGGTGTCACCATCATTGCTGTCGCTCCTCGCTTTCATACCTAAACGTCCATTTGAATGCACCCTCTTCGGAGCTTGCTCTCGGCTGCCCAGCAGCACAGTGAGTAGAGCACGAACGGTTGCCGTCTGCTGCCACAGCCGAAGAGCCGGGTGGGAAAGCATGTGCTGGGCATTTTCAGCACACAGTCAGCTTTGCAACGGTGTCACCATCATTGCTGTCGCTCCTCGCTTTCATACCTAAAGGTCCATTTGAATGCACCCTCTTCAGAGCTTGCTCTCGGCTGCCCAGCAGCACAGTGAGTAGAGCATGAACGGTTGTCGTCTGCTCCCACATTCGAAGAGCCAGGAGGGAAAGCATGTGCTGGGCATCTTCAGCGCACAGTCAGCTTTGCAATGCTGTCACCATTATTGCTGTCTACTCCTCGGTTTCATACCTAAAAGTTCATTTGAATGCAACCTCTCCAAAGCTGCTTCTCAGCTGCCCAGTAGGTCAGCGATTAGTGCACGAACGTCTGGCCTCTGCTCCCAGAGCCGAAGAGCCAGGAGGGAAAGCATGTGCTGGGCATCTTCAGCACACAGTCAGCTTTGCAACGGTGTCACCATCATTGCTGTCGCTCCTCGCTTTCATACCTAAACGTCCATTTGAAAGCACCCTCTTCGGAGCTTGCTCTCGGCTGCCCAGCAGCACAGTGAGTAGAGCACGAACGGTTTCCGTCTGCTCCCACAGTCGAAGAGCCAGGAGGGAAAGCATGTGCTGGGCATCTTCAGCACACAGTCAGCTTTGCAACGGTGTCACCATCATTGCTGTCGCTCCTCGGTGTCATACCTAAAGGTCCATTTGAATGCAACCTCTTCGGAGCTTGCTCTCGGCTGCCCAGCGGCACAGTGAGTAGAGCACGAACAGTTGCCGTCTGCTCCCACAATCGAAGAGCCAGGAGGGAAAGCTGGTGCTCCGAATCTTCTGCACACAGTCAGCTTTGCAACAGTGCCTCCATCATTGCTGTCGCTCCTCACTGTCATGCCGAGAAGTTCATTTGAATCCAACTTCTCTGCTCGTTGCTCTTGGCTGCCCAGCAGCACAGTCAGTAGAGCACAAACGTCTGGCCTCTGCTCTCAGAGCCGAAGAGCCAGGAGGGAAAGCATGTGCTGGGCATCTTCAGCACACAGTCAGCTTTGCAACGGTGTCACCATCATTGCTGTCGCTCTTCGCTTTCATACTTAAAAGTCTATTTGAGTGCAACCTCTCCGAAGCTTGTTCTCGGCTGCCCAGGGGCAGAACGATTACTGCACGAACGTCTGGCTTCTGCTCCCAGATCCGAAGAGCCAGGAGGGAAAGCATGTGCTGGGCATCTTCAGCACACAGTCAGCTTTGCAACGGTGTCACCATCATTGCTGTCGCTCCTCGCTTTCATACCTAAAGGTCCATTTGAATGCACCCTCTTCGGAGCTTGCTCTCTGCTGCCCAGCTGCACAGTGAGTAGAGCACGAACAGTTGCCGTCTGCTCCCACAATCGAAGAGCCAGGAGGGAAAGCTGGTGAAAGCTTAGGGTTAGGGTTAGGGTTAGGGTTAGGGTTAGGGTTAGGGGTTAGGGTTAGGGGTTAGGGTTAGGGTTAGGGTTAGGGTTAGGGGTTAGGGTTAGGGTTAGGGTTATGGTTAGGTTTAGGGTTAGGGTTAGGGTTAGGGGTAGGTTTAGGGTTAGGGTTAGGGTTAGGGTTGGGTTAGGGTTAGGGTTAGGGTTAGGGTTAGGGTTAGGGTTGCCGTCTGCTCCCACAGACGAAGAGCCAGGAGGGAAAGCATGTGCTGGGCATCTTCAGCACACAGTCAGCTTTGCAATGCTGTCACCATTATTGCTGTCACTCCTCGCTTTCATACCTAAAAGTACATTTGAATGCAACCTCTCCAAAGCTGCTTCTCAGCTGCCCAGTAGCACAGCGATTAGTGCACGAACTTCTGGCTTCTGCTCCCAGATCCGAAGAGCCAGGAGGGAAAGCATGTTCTGGGCATCTTCAGCACACAGTCAGCTTTGCAACGGTGTCACCATCATTGCTGTCGCTCCTCGCTTTCATACCAAAAGGTCCATTTGAATGCACCGTCTTCGGAGCTTTCTCTCGGCTGCCGAGCAGCACAGTGAGTAGAGCACGAACGGTTGCCGTCTGCTGCCAAAGCCGAAGAGCCAGGAGGGAAAGCATGTGCTGGGCATCTTCAGCACACAGTCAGCTTTGCAACGGTGTCACCATCATAGCTGTCGCTCCTCGCTTTCATACCTAAACGTCCATTTGAAAGCACCCTCTTTGGAGCTTCCTCTCGGCTGCCCAGCAGCACAGTGAGTAGGGCACGAATGGTTGCCGTCTGCTCCCACAGTCGAAGAGCCAGGAGGGAAAGCATGTGCTGGGCATCTTCAGCACACAGTCAGCTTTGCAATGCTGTCACCATTATTGCTGTCACTCCTCGGTTTCATACCTAAAAGTACATTTGAATGCAACCTCTCCAAAGCTGCTTCTCAGCTGCCCAGTAGCACAGCGATTAGTGCACGAACTTCTGGCTTCTGCTCCCAGATCCGAAGAGCCAGGAGGGAAAGCATGTGCTGGGACTTCAGCACACAGTCAGCTTTGCAACGGTGTCACCATCATTGCTGTCGCTCCTCGCTTTCATACCTAAACGTCCATTTGAATGCACCCTCTTCGGAGCTTGCTCTCGGCTGCCAAGCAGCACAGTGAGTAGAGCACGAACGGTTGCCGTCTGCTGCCACAGCCGAAGAGCCGGGAGGGAAAGCATGTGCTGGGCATCTTCAGCACACAGTCAGCAATGCAACGGTGTCACCATTATTGCTGTCGCTCCTCGCTTTCATACCTAAAGGTCCATTTGAATGCACCCTCTTCGGAGCTTGCTCTCGGCTGCCCAGCTGCACAGTGAGTAGAGCACGAACGGTTGCCGTCTGCTAACACAGTGGAGGAGCCAGGAGGGAAAGCATGTGCTGGGCATCTTCAGCACACAGTCAGCTTTGCAACGGTGTCACCATCATTGCTGTCGCTCCTCGGTGTCATACCTAAAGGTCCATACCTAAAGGTCCATTTGAATGCACCCTCTTCGGAGCTTGCTCTCGGCTGCCCAGCAGCACAGTGAGTAGAGCACGAACAGTTGCCGTCTGCTCCCACAATCGAAGACCCAGTAGGGAATGCTGGTGCCCTGAATCTTCTGCACACAGTCTGCTTTGCAACAGTGCGTCCATCATTGCTGTCGCTCCTCACTTTCATACCGAGAAGTTCATTTGAATACAACTTCTCTGCTCGTTGCTCTTGGCTGCCCAGCAGCACAGTCAGTAGAGCACGAACGTCTGGCCTCTGCTCTCAGACCCGAAGAGCCAGGAGGGAAAGCATGTGCTGGGCATCTTCAGCACACAGTTAGCTTTGCAACGGTGTCACCATCATTGCTGTCGCTCCTCGCTTTCATACCTAAAGGTCCATTTGAATGCACCCTCTTCGGAGCTTGCTCTCGGCTGCCCAGCAGAACAGTGAGTAGAGCACGAACGGTTGTCGTCTGCTCCCACAGTCGAAGAGCCAGGAGGGAAAGCATGTGCTGCGCATCTTCAGCACACAGTCAGCTTTTCAATACTGTCGCCATTATTGCTGTCACTCCTCGGTTTCATACCTAAAAGTACATTTGAATGCAACCTCTCCAAAGCTGCTTCTCAGCTGCCCAGTAGCACAGCGATTAGTGCGCGAATGTCTGGCCTCTGCTCCCAGATCCGAAGAGCCAGGAGGGAAAGCATGTGCTGGGCATCTTCAGCACACAGTCAGCTTTGCAACTGTTTCACCATCATTGCTGTCGCTCCTCACTTTCATACCTAAACGTCCATTTGAATGCACCCTCTTCGGAGCTTGCTCTCGGCTGCCCAGCAGCACAGTGAGTAGAGCACGAACAGTTGCCGTCTGCTCCCACAGTCGAAGAGCCAGGAGGGAAAGCTGGTGCTCTGAATCTTCTGCACACAGTCAGCTTTGCAACAGTGCCTCCATCATTGCTGTCGCTCCTCACTTTCATACCGAGAAGTTCATTTGAATCCAACTTCTCTGCTCGTTGCTCTTGGCTGTCCAGCAGCACAGTAAGTAGAGCACGAACGTCTGGCCTCTGCTCTCAGAGCCGAAGAGCCAGGAGGGAAAGCATGTGCTGGGCATCTTCAGCACACAGTCAGCTTTGCAACGGTGTCACCATCACTGCTGTCGCTCCTCGGTTTCATACCTAAAAGTCCACTCGAATGCAACCTCTACGGAGCTTGCTATGAGCTGCCCTGTAGCACAGCGATTAGAGCACGAACGTCTGGCCTCTGCTCCCAGAGCCGAAGAGCCAGGAGGGAAAGCATGTGCTGGGCATCTTCAGCACACAGTCAGCTTTGCAACGGTGTCACCATCATTGCTGTCGCTCCTCGCTTTCATACCTAAAGGTCCATTTGAATGCACCCTCTTCGGAGCTTGCTCTCGGCTGCCCAGCTGCACAGTGAGTAGAGCACGAACAGTTGCCGTCTGCTCCCACAATCGAAGAGCCAGGAGGGAAAGCTGGTGAAAGCTTAGGGTTAGGCTTAGGGTTAGGGTTAGGGTTAGGGTTAGGGTTAGGGTTAGGGTTAGGGGTTAGGCTTAGGGTTAGGGTTATGGTTAGGTTTAGGCTTAGGGTTAGGGTTAGGGGTAGGGTTGCCGTCTGCTCCCACAGTCGAAGAGCCAGGAGGGAAAGCATGTGCGGGGCATCTTCAGCACACAGTCAGCTTTGCAATGCTGTCACCATTATTGCTGTCACTCCTCGGTTTCATACCTAAAAGTACATTTGTATGCAACCTCTCCAAAGCTGCTTCTCAGCTGCCCAGTAGCACAGCGATTAGCGCACGAACTTCTGGCTTCTGCTCCCAGATCCGAAGAGCCGGGAGGGAAAGCATGTGCTGGGCATCTTCAGCACACAGTCAGCTTTCCAACGGTGTCACCATCATTGCTGTCGCTCCTCGCTTTCATACCTAAAGGTCCATTTGAATGCACCCTCTTCGGAGCTTGCTCTCGGCTGCCCAGCAGCACAGTGAGTAGAGCACGAACGGTTGCCGTCTGCTAGCACAGTGGAGGAGCCAGGAGGGAACGCATGTGCTGGGCATCTTCAGCACACAGTCCGCTTTGCAAAAGTGCCTTCATCATTGCTGATGCTTTTCACTTTCATACCTAGAAGTTCATTTGAATCCACCTTCTCCGCTCATTGCTCTTGGATGTCCAGCGGCACAGTCAGTAGAGCACGAACGTCTGCCCTCTGCTCCCAGAGCCGAAGAGCCAGGAAGGAAAGCATGTGCTGGGCATCTTCAGCACACAGTCAGGTTTGCAACGGTGTCACCATCATTGCTGTCGCTCCTCGCTTTCATACCTAAAGGTCCATTTGAATGCACCCTCTTCGGAGCTTTCTCTCGGCTAACGAGCAGCACAGTGAGTAGAGCACGAACGGTTGCCGTCTGCTGCCAGAGCCGAAGAGGAAGGAGGGAAAGCATGTGCTGGGCATCTTCAGCACACAGTCAGCTTTGCAACGGTGTCACCATCATTGCTGTCGCTCCTAGGTGTCATACCTAAAGGTCCATTTGAATGCACCCTCTTCGGAGCTTGCTCTCGGCTGCCCAGCTGCACAGTGAGTAGAGCACGAACGGTTGTCGTCTGTTCCCAAAGTCGAAGAGCCAGAAGGGAAAGCATGTGCTGGGCATCTTCAGCACACAGTCAGCTTTGCAATGCTGTCACCATTATTGCTGTCACTCCTCGGTTTCATACCTAAAAGTACATTTGAATGCAACCTCTCCAAAGCTGCTTCTCAGCTGCCCAGTAGCTCAGCGATTAGTGCACGAACGTCTGGCCTCTGCTCCCAGAGCCGAAGAGCCGGGAGGGAAAGCATGTGCTGGGCATCTTCAGCACACAG